>NC_046166.1:56561644-56819144 GCF_011064425.1 Rattus rattus | reverse complement strand
CTCTTTTCTCTCTCTCTATCTCTACCTCATAGATTGACTGTCATTCCCAAATCATCTCTTGCCTCCATGAAGTTCAACAGAAGTAACTAATTCCCACTTTGGGGAATTAAACTAATACTTATAGAACTGGCTGCAGCATGATGCCACAGGCAAATCAGTGCTGATCTGTCAGAGGTCTTAACATTAGCACCAGGAATCCTATGCCACTGTTGTGTGCCTTAATTTCTAACCATTTGCCTTTTTTTCTTGTAGGAAGGATTATACCTACCTCCTGTAGTTGCTAATTGTGTGATATTCCAGTGTCCCTTTTGAATTTCCATTTTCTCTGTAGCTATTAAACAATTCATTTTAGTGAATGAAAGCTACTAAACTCGTGTATTTCTTCCTTGGACAGTGCTCTATGGTGCAACTAGTTATCTTAAAGTCAGAATAATCACCCTTATTATGGGGTAAACCTTTTCATGTGATTAAAGTAATGTCTAATACTACACTATTTTCTTGAATCATTCATTTAAAATATAATAGACATTACTGAATTGTCCTTGAAGTTGTAAGGAATTCAGAGAATTAATAGCTGCAATTTTACATGCAGATACTCAGAAAAATTTTAATTAACCTGGATATGTATATGATAGTCATAATATATTAACTTCTTTATGAATATTATACAGAGTGAATTTTCAAAAAGTTTAGAGGAAGGAACATATTACCACTAAAAATCAGAATCTACCAGAAGAGTTTAACAGAGAATAAATTTGAGTAGATGAGACTTTAAAGGCTTATTTAGGCTAGAGAGATTTTGAAAGGTGAAAAGAAAGTAAACAAGACAAATGAAAAAACTTCAAAGCATAAATTCTTTAATATTTAGTATTATTGCTAAGTTTATATAAGTTATGATATAGTAATGAAAAAATAACTTAGCAAAAAATGTAGTGGGATAGTGAAGAACTTGTATTACCATGTAAGGATTTGACATCTTCTTTGGGAGAAGAAAGCCATAAAATATTAAAGAAGCCTTAAGATTAACCTGTATTAACCTCAGCCTTGACCTTGAAAATAAAGAAATGACAGTAGAATATTATTGATGGCATAATATATTGATCAAGTCCTCCTTCAGAAACTAGGAGACTCAGACTACAGGGTCTGTCAGAAATTGCCAGATCAGTAGCTTGTGGTCTTAGAATGGAAGGAATATAAATACCAGTTATTGTGGTGGAACCATCTGGGAGATAGTGTCTTCATATCAGAGTGAACAAGAATTTACAGAAGGGCCTGGGAAACTTGATTTGTTTGTTTGGCTTCCATGTGCATGTTATTGCTGAATATGTGATTACAAAGAATATTATAGCATCCAGAGAAATAAGCAATCCTCAGATAATGGGTCAAATGAAATGACTAAAGGTAGACAGGAGCATTGACAGAGAAATATTAAGAGATAGGAGTTGAATGTCCAGTCAAGAAAATGACCAGAGCTCTAGAGAAAGGAGAGTACTCAAATGAGAATCATAGCAAATTCCCAGTAAAATCATGGAAGCAAGGGTATGTTACGTTGTAGACTTTAACAGGTGAGCATTTTTCATGAAGAATAACCTATTGACTGTACCAAATAAATCTTAGACAAGCCAAGATATAAAGTATACAATTATCATAAATTTCCCATTTTAAACAATTTACATCCTTTCTGAAAGAAATTTAAGTAGGGGGTGGGGCTGACTGGAGAGTGTCAAGTCATAGGGAAAGCAATGGAGGAAGAGAAAAGCAATCCCACAGAGAAGGTTTGCTATAAACAGTAGTGATGAGGGACAGAGCAAAAATGGGTTAAGGAGGAGCACAGAAGTTTCCATTTTCAGCAGCATCCCAATGTCTACAGGGGAAACGTCCAGTAGAGAAAGAGTTGCTGTTGTGTAGGGAAGAAGAATAATAGCTGTGAATGGGACCTTAAGTTAGTGAAAGTGGACTGAATGATGGAAAAGACATTACACCTGCATGAAAGCAAAGAAAACAGAGTTAGGAAACGGAAGCAAACATGCATTTTGTAGATATTTACTGAATATGCACCATTTTGCCTAGGTGATTCTATTTGCTCAGAAAATGAATACCGTTTAGTCATTGTGAGTACTTAAAATGAATGAAAAAAGTTTTTTTTTTTATTTTAGAGAAAAAAGATATAGTTATTCTATTGATTGAAAGAAAACATATATTTATTTAAAAGGGTACCTGGGGTCTCTTGTCAATTTTATTGTTGGGTCAGCAGAATATGGTAGTAGGATTTGGCAAACCAATTATCTGTTTTCATTTGTACTTGGAATGGAGAGATTTAACCATTCCTGAGGTATTGCCAGAAGAGTATAATGAAGGAAACTGAAGAACTAAGGGCATACATAGGTAATGTCTTCTAGAAGGAAGAAAATAATTAGTTCATGTGAGGAAGACCCTGCTGGGGTAAACTGATTTGTGGATTAGAGAATATGAGAGGTAAAGTGGAGAAATGGGAGTTAGTAATCAAAAGAGAGATGACTAGCACTGAGAATTTTTGTGTGGTACAGTTTTTTGCTAAACAGAAAAATGCTACCCAATTTCACTTGTGGAATTAGATAGCTAAGGCAGTGTGAGCAATGTGACAGAGAAAAGAGAGAAATTAGAGATTCTGTTGCATGACTTTTGCATTGAATAGATTATCTTTGTGGATACCCAATTTTAGTACTATGAATAAAGGAAGCAGTTATGTTAAGATCTTTGCAGCTGATTTCCACTCCCTTTAAGGCTACTAATGCCTTATTTCTTACATCTTTGTGCTTGTGATTCTTGTTGTTTTAAGGGGTACCTCACCACAGATCCAAATCTAGTTCTAAGGAAAAGAAACAGTGATATGCCTCACACCAAATGCAGAGCTGCAGAAAATTTGTTCAAAGATGAGATATAGTGATGTTGGTCATGAGTCTAAGGTTAAGGCAAAATAAAAACTGAAAAGGGGCATCGTTCTACAAAAACACATATGAAAATACGGAGTATCAAGTGATGAAACTTCAACTACAGGTTTTCAGAAAAAAAGACACGTATTTCTCTACAGGGACAATATTATGAAACTGCAAAATTCATAAAAGGACTATGTCAACATAATTTTCAAACACACACACAAAATAATTGACTCTTGTCATAGAACCATAATGTTAGAAATGCTAAAGTATGATTACCTTAACTCTTTCTCAATATTTAAACCTTTTAATAGAAATAAAAACTTTATAATAACTGATAATGAGGAAACTGCATGAAAACAGTACAATTATGAACGGGAGATTGAACTATACTATCATTAGACCTTTATGCCATAAGTATGGTAGTATCTGAAGATAGATTGCAATATTATAAAATTATAAATTGTGTGCTATAAAGTTTAGAGCAACCATTAAGAGAAGTGAGATAAAGATAAGTATATAGCTTTACTGCAAATTAAAATAAAATCTGTTAATTGGAAAGTAAAGAATTCAAAAAAGTTATGAGACTAACAGAAGATAATTAAGAAGATTCAACTCTACCATGACTAGAAGCATTAAACCCAATAAACTTGGTATGTTTCCTGATGAGAAAGTTACATTCCTGTCTGGGATACATAATGTCATCTTTTATGTATCATCTCTTTTTCTTCTTTGACTTCTTCCTTACATAGCTCTATATTGTAACAATACCAACCCCTTTTTCAAAAGCAAAGTCCTGAAATTCTTTGCTGTGGTAGTTTGGAATCCCAATTTCATCTGAGTAGAATTCTTTGTAAAGAACTCCACAGCCACACCATGGACCTATGATTTATGTTCCAAATGTCATTGATACGGTTCACTGTGATTCTCATGAGAAATATCTTAGAATTATTTGATACAGTATGATTTACTCACAAGAAGTCTATATGGATAGCTGGAAGAAAATCATGATGATGTTCATTGGTCTCTATAAAACTGCACTGGATAGAAAGGCTATTTCTGCTCTTATCTCAGTCAGTAGAGGTGTTTGAAGTCATAACTACTTACACTTGCCAAGAGTTTAAAAACTTAAAACTTGTTTTCAAATAACAAAATGATCTCTTAAGAACAACAATAACAACAACAACAACTACTACTACCACTACCACTACCACTACTACTACTACTACTACTACTACTACTACTACTACTACTACTACTACTACTACTACAACTATTACTATTTCTTCTTCTTTTCTTCTATTTTCTCCTCATTCTCCTCCTCCTTCTTTTCTTCTCCCTCTTTTCCCTCTTCTCCCTCTTCTCCCTCTTCCTTCTCCTTCTCTTTCTTTCTTCCTTCCTTTCTTTCTTCCTTTCTTTCTTTCTTCCTTTCTTCCTTTCTTTCTTTCTTTCTTTCTTTCTTTCTTTCTTTCTTTCCTCCTCCTTCCTCCACCTGCTTCTCTTCCTCTCCTTTTCTTATTATTTCTTTTAGAATTTCATATAATGTTTTGATCCTATTCACCTTCTCCCCATACCTCCTTCCAGATATACCTCCCTTTCTGACTGAAAAAAATGGTATATCTTTATTTTTTATTTATCAATTCAAATGTATGCTGTCCATACATGCATAAATGTCTGGTCTTCCACAAAAGAGTGGCTGATCTACCTGTGGCAATATTCTTAAGGAAAACTGACTCTCCCTCTCCCAGTAGCTACCCATTGCCTATATCATCTCTGCTAGGTGTGGGATAATATATCCAATCTTCTCTCCTTGCTAAAATTGGTCTATTTGAGTTTGAATAGGACTACAGCTACCCTGTTGTGTTCAGAGGACGTGATTTTTTTTTTATTTGTTACCTCTGGCAATTGGCCTCTTTTCTCTACCTCCTTTGAAATGAGCCCTGAGCTTGGGGGGAGGGGAGCATGCCACAGATTCTTATTTTCTGCACTTTGGACAGTTGTAGGTCTCCATGTTTATCATCATCTACAATAATATCAGTTTCTGTCATGAGGTGTAAGAAATGCATTGATCCATAAGCATAACAATAAATAATTAGGAATCAGTTGCATATTATGTCCATATAGCAGAATATGGTTCTTTCCTAGAAATTATGACATACCTAACCATAATTCTAGTTCCACGAATTGCACCAAGTATGGGTTTCATATTTTGAAGTGGGTCTTAAATTGAATCAGAGCATGGTATGTATCTCCTATAAGGAGCAGTAAAATTTCATGACGAAATGTTTATTTTTTGACATTGAAAGGCCATATCTAGAACCTCAGTAACTCCATGAGAATGGAGAAGACTTCATTGACTGAGGCATAGACAAATGGCAACACATTTCTAAGGTGAGAATGTGAATATTGATAGTACATGGATAATATGTCCATCCTAGCATTCTGACCCCAGATGTTAATGGCATAAAGAATGTTTCTCTACAGAGACTGTCCCGACAAAGATAGACAGCCTACCTCCTTGTTCAGCTGTATATTTTAACTCTGCATTCTTGTTTATCTGTATCTAGTCACTCTGCCTCCTTCTTCATCTCTAGCCAATAACATCACCCACTTGTTCAACTATGGATAATATGCATTGAGTTTCTGGGTACAGTGATATCTCCATTAGAGAGCAGAGCCTCTGGGTTCCAGCTTCTCTGTGTGTCTTTGTATTTATCTGTATTTCATTACTTCCCTAGTCAAGTAAATCCCCGAGAACATGTAGGACACAACACATGCCCTTGTTATTCATGCAACTATTACATCATTGAGTGTCTTCTATTGCCACTCCAGTAATTACTAACTTGCAGATTTCACAGCTGGGTAAAGTTGATGATTATTTTTCCTCTAATGGCATGTACAGACCTTTCCAGTACCGTGAAATCTGTCCAGTAGAAATGAAAGCTTCCAGTTCTGTACTAGATGAATTTCTCAATATTCTTTGACTTACATGTGTGGGGTCTGGCATGACTAGGGCATTGCCATCAAGTAATGGGACAATAGGCAAGAACATTGATGACATCCAATAATGTTTAGTGCTACTTGGAACTTCCCTGACCAACAACAAAACCTATTTCTGGGGTTTTTATATGCTATCCAGTTGTGTCCGATAGTGTTATCATCCCATTATTAATAATTTGGAAAGGGATCCTCCTCTAGTTCCTTCTCTACATGTTCTCTCATTTCTGTTCCCAGGTTAGCCCTTCTTGGTCCATTAAGTTCTCTAAGTTTGAATAGTACCTACTTTGCATCTCTTTTCCCTTTAAAACACCTTCCGTTTTCTCCATTCCTAATTTCCAGACCTCTCTGAAGATTTCATAGAGAAAAACACATAAATGAGGATTTAAAGATAACTTTTACGGTTTAGAGAAAAATGTAATCATGTTTGTCTTTTTGGTCTGGGTTATCTCGTTCATAATAATTATTTCTAGTTCCAACCATTTACCTGAGAATTTCATATTTTATATTTTTGGTTTTGAGCCTAGACTTTAATGGTTGAGTCATCTCTCCAGCCCTTCATATTTTAATATTTATTATTTCATATTTCAATAGCTAAATAATATTTCATTGTGAAATATACCACATAGTAACAGAACCTTGTTTTAATCTATCTTAGGCACTTTGCTATAATATAGATTCTATGAGTATAATCTGACACTACTTTTATTTTAATCTCTTTGGTCACTAGATTTTTTTCCTGGGATTGTTTTCATGTTTTACCAGATCTTTGATACATAATTATCAGTATAACTTTTTATAGTTATCAATCATATCACTTCTAAAGTCACAAGGTTTAGGAATGGGGACAACCACCCTACAAAACAAATAGCTCTTGAACTTTTTGTTATTGTTTACTCATTGGAAACATGAACCATTGTTATCCATGCCTGGGAACTGGGGCACTATGTCTTCAGTAGTCTTAGATCTGTGTATCCAAATTAAATGTTATACTCTACTAAAGGCTAAAGACTTACTAGCATCATGAATTTCAGTTAGCTCATGGTAGGAAGAAGATCTTACTGTTTGATGGTAATTTTCAGCTCAGGGATAATCTATGTAAATGCTATTTATATAGTTTGATATAATCAGAAGTTAATATTTTCTCTTCAATATTTCCATCACATCATGTTTTTTAATCTCCTAACTTGAGTACTCTCATTTCCTCTATAGCTTAAATAAGTCAAGTCTTTTTATTCCTCTGTAGGCAGGGTTTATGCCCATTATTGAGCAGTGCAAACATTTCAGAATACAAATCATCTACCACTATAACTAAAGAGCAGCTTACAAGTGGAATTTTAGTTCTAGGGGGACTGATGATTTCTTTTTGCCTTTAAGGGCACCAGACACAAATGTGTTACACAGGCATATATTGATGAAAAACACTCATACACACAAAATAAAGACTTAGCCTCCTACCTCATTAATATTATAGACCGGGACACCATGGCAAGCTTATCTATTGCTAAAGTATGCAAGTTTTAGCCGCTAAACTTCCAAATGCATGTATTTAAATCTATATTAAAACTCTTTATAGTAGAATTGAAACATCGTTTCATGAAAATAAATTATCTAACTTAATAAAATAAACTAAAAAAGGTATTCAAATATTGGAATTAAATCAACATCCAACCTGACAACATTATAAATCCCCATATGAGTTTAAAAGAAGTTGGATGAAGATAAGATGTGCTTTACAAATAAAGTCGGGTTAGCTGTATTAATAGTAGAAAAGTGTACTTTAGAATAAGAAAAATTTCAAGAGATAAAGCCATAAATAATCATCAGATTAATTTATCAGAAAGATATAATCATACCAACCACTTATGTAACTGATAAAATAATTTGAAAATAAATACATGGTGATCTATTATATTTTGATTTAAAGTTTGATAGAGTTGTCATTTATAAAATGGTGTACCCCCTCACAGCACAATAAAACTTTTTGTAATGTGTCTGTGAATTTCAATGAGATCAAATTCTGGAAACTATATTCTATGACAGGAAAAAATTAAAAATAAATAATGAAATAATTTACTCCATCAGTATTACATAGAATAACTCTGAATTATTCATATTTATGTGACATTCTTTTAATAGACAGAAATGCTTGGACTTCCATGTACTACACTAATGACTATGCTGATATAGGAAACAGTATAATAAGTTCTCAAACATTAAAATATATCTAAAAATGAGCTAATAATTTCTCTTCCTGCGTATTAATTATATTCATATATATAATACATGGTATATAAGGTTAGTTTCAGACAGTCTTCAATAGACACAACCTATTGGCCTCAATGAGGGAGGAAGCATCTAATCTCACAGAGACTTGAAGTGACAGGGTGGGGAGATGGGGAGATGGGACCCAAGGGTGGGACCTGCCTGCTCAGAGGAAAAAGAGAGAGGGTATGAGGGAAGCATTTTGGGAGAGGGTGCCTGAGAAAGGGCAGTGAACAGGATGTAAGTGAATATGTAAAAAAATTAAATTTAATTTAAAATAGAAATAATCCAAATATTACATACAACATCAATAAACTGGATACATTGTTGAAGTTGAGCAACAGCTAGAGATCTAATTATTGATATGATTATTGCTATAATTACTCTTAAAGTCACCATCCTAAACAAAAGAGGTAAATCAATGTAAATAAAAGTAAAATATGATGTATAATTAACCCTGAAACTTCTAAATAAATATGTTATGGAAACATAGGCCAATGGTTCCTTAGGCGTAGGTCTTTGAGGAGGCTGGATTACATAGAGCACAAAGGAACTTTTTTTGAAGTTGATGGAAGTGTGAGTAATATTACTGTAGAACCACTCACTTTTATAAGTAGTCATGTTGAAGCTCCTAAAATTATTGAGATTAGTGGGTATAGCACATTGTACTTCATGTCAGAACAATATCAAATGACTGAAAAAAGCAAGCAAACAAAAGGACTGCAATTAAATGATCTTTTTCTTCTACCCATGGCAAGAAGAAGAAGAATTCATATGTATGGCAATTGACAGGAAAGATTGCTAGAGATGACAATGTGAATGTCAGATCCTTGAGGTTATATTCTATACCACTATGGCAATCGTGACACCAGGAAAATTCTGGCCCTGTCTCTTCAAATTACATTTGAACCAAAGAGAGAAATTAATGCCCTTAAATAGATTAATGCCCTTAAATAAAAGTTATATATCAATGTTTTCACCAAGAAAATCCTACATAGTAAGAAGGTAGTTAAGATAGATAAATTTTTGTTCATATAAAATGAATTTAATCTAAGACCTCAAAATGGTTTTATTTCCTCTGGAAGTAACTTAAGAAGAAATGAGATTTAGGTAAAGTAAAAATGTTAGAGATGTCAATGTGTGTGTGTGTGTGTGTGTGTGTGTGTGTGTGTGTGTGTGTGTGTGTGTGTGTGT
Organism: Rattus rattus; assembly: GCF_011064425.1. Lineage (NCBI taxonomy): Eukaryota > Metazoa > Chordata > Mammalia > Rodentia > Muridae > Rattus > Rattus rattus. The sequence goes on along the minus strand of NC_046166.1, from coordinate 56,809,773 downwards.
GTGTGTGTGGGTATGGGGGTCATGAAACAAAAGAACCAGGAGACACTGTTAATAAAAAAAATTGCAGAATCACATCTGCATTCTTTTATTTTTATAATGAGATCTCATTACTAATTATTCATTACTACTATGAAGAGAAAAGATATATTTATCATTATGAGATAGAAATTCTTCACAGAGTTAGAAAGAAACTCAGGATAATGAAAACTATTCTCAAGAATAAAAGAACTTCTGGAGGAATCACCATCCCTGACAGCAAGCTGTATTTCAAAGCAATCACGATAAACAACTGCATGGTATGGCACAGAGACAGGCATGTAGATCAATGGAATATAAGTGAAGACCCAGGAATAAAATATCTATGGTCACTTGATTTTTGACAAAGGAGCTAAAACCATCAATGGGAAACAGACAACATTTTCACCAAATGTTGCTGGTTTAATTGGTAGTCAGCATGTAGAAGAATGCAAATTGATCCATTTTTATCACCTTGTACAGAGCTCAAGTCCCAGTGGATCAAGAACCTGCACATAAAACCAGATACACTGGAAACTAATAGAAGAGAAAGTGGAGAAGAACCTCAAACATATGGGTATAGAGGGAAATTTCCTGAACAGAAGACCAATGGCTTATGCTTTAAGATCAAGAATCAACAACAGTGGGACCTCATAAAACTGCAAAGCTTCTGTAAGACAAATGTCACTGTTATTAGGACAAAACAGGAACCAACACATTGTATAAAGATCTTTAACTATCCTATATTCAATAGAGGCTAATATCCAATATATATGAAGAACTCAAGAAGTTAGAATCCAGAGAATGAAATAACCCTTTTAAAAAATATGGTACAGAGCTAAACAAGAATTCTCAACTGAGGAATATTAAATGGCCAAGAAGCACCTAAAGAAATGTTCAAAACCCATAGTTATCAGGAAAATACAAATCAAAACAAGACTGAGATTCCACCTCACACCTCTCAGAATGGCTAAGATCAGAAACTCTGGTGACAGCAGATGCTGGCAAGAATGTGGAGAATGAGTAACACTCCTCCATTGCAGGTGGGATTGCAAACTCATACAATGACTCTGGAAATCAGTATGGTGGTTCGTCAGAAAATTGGACATAGTATTACCAGAGGATACAGCTATACTACTCCTGAGCATATACCCAAAAATGATCTAACATAAAACAAGGACACAAGCTCCACTATGTTCATAGCAGCCTTATTTATAATAGCCAGAAGCTGGAAAGAACCCAGATGTCCTTCAACAGACGAATGGATACAGAAACTGTGGTACATTTACACAATGGAGCTCTTTTCCCCTACTAAAAACAATGACTTCATGACATTTTTAGGCAAATGGATGGAACTAGAAAATATCATCTTGAGTGAGATACCCCAGTCACAAAAGAACACACATGGTATGCACTCATTGATAAGTGGATATTAACCCAAATGCTCAAAATACCGAAGAAACAATTTACAGACCACATGAAGCTCAAGAAGAAAGAAGACCAAATTTTAGACGCTTCAGTTCTTCTTAGAAGTGGGAATAAAATACTCACAGGAGGAAATACAGAGACAAGTGAGAAGAAGAGACTGAAGGAAAGCCCATGAAGAGCCTACCCCATCTGGGGATCCATCCTATATACAGTCATCAAACTTAGTTATTATTGCTGATGCTAAGAAGTGCTTGCTGACAGGAGCCTGATACAACTGTCTCCTGAGAAGCTCTGCCCAGGCCGGACAAATACATAGGTGGTTGCCCTCAGCCAAACATTGGTCTGATAATGGGGTCCCCAATGGAGGAGTTCGAGAAAGGACTGAAGAAGCTGAAGGAGTTTGCAACCCCAGACAAAGAACAACAATGCCAACCAACCAGAAGCTCCAGAGCTCCCAGGGACTAAACTGTCAACTAAAGAGTAACATGGAGTGACCCATGTCTCCAGCTGCATATGTAACAGAGGATGGCCTTGTTGAACATTAGTGGGAGGAGAGGCCCTTGATAGTGTGAAGGCTCAATGCCCCAGTGTAGGGGAATGTCAGTATGGGGAGGTGGGAAAAAGTGGGTGAGTCAGGGAGCACCTATAGAAGCAGAGGGTGAGGGAATGAGGTAGGGGTTTCTGGAGGGGAAACTGGGAAAGAGGATAACATTTGAAATATAAATAAATAAATATCCAATAAAAAAGAATTTCTAGAAATTATGAAAAGACTTATCATTGTATAACTTTTGAAAATTGTTTATGGGTTCTGAAAGGAAGGCATTTAATTAACATGTCCTAATTTTCTATGATCATAAAGCCAATATAAGGCAGTTTTGGAAAACCCAGCTTCTTATGTTCCTGCCACAAGCCTTACATTAATATTACCTGCAAGATAGTCTTTGGTTAGCTTCTCCAGTGGTCTCATACTGAACAAACTGCAGAACATTGTAGAGAAACTTTGCTTTCACATTACTTAGGGGCTGAGCATTTCTGCATATCTGTGAGTAAAGGTGTGCATTCCTGAAGTTAGGCACAATTGCTCTCATTTTTCTACCCAACAAAGGAGAAAAACACTTTTATAACAGATTAATGGAACAAATGCTCTGGCAATGCTCTTGTTACAGTGCTATGGTAGACACAGTGTGAAATATATAATTAGATGTATATTATTGAATTTAAACTCTATAGACTGCTTGGAAACTAGGCAAGTCATTAAGTTCTCTGAGTTCAGAATTCTCACGTGTCATATACATTTATATAAATAATAGATTCATATAATGTATATATAATGAACACTGTAAATATTTATATAGAGTATACATTATGTGGTATTTTGAATACATGTTATGCATAGGCTTATGCATTTGAACAATGGAACAATGGATCTCTATTTGATGGAACTGTTTGAGGCAGTTTAGGTAGCTATGCTGGAGGGAGTATGAAACTGGGAGTGGGGGAGATTGGGGATGTATACTTTCTTCTAAGGATTTTTCCCTTTTATTAAAAATAGATTCGTTGCTTTCATACACTAGACCCTTATTACAGTTTTTCCTCCCTCTGTCTGAGTTCCTCCCCACCTCCTCTCCCATCCAGATCGTCTCCCTTTACAGTGCTCATTAGAAAAGAAGAGACTTCTAAGAGATAATAACTGAACATGACACACTAAAATAAAAGGTTAAACCAAATCCATCACTTTGAGGTTGGTCAAGGGAGACCACCAGAAGGAATTAGAGCCCCCCAAGAAGTCACAAGACTCAGATATTCACGCATGAACACATTCGGGCATCCTGTGAAAATACTAAATGAAAAGCGTTAATATATGTGCAGAGCACCTGGTACAGATCTGCGTCTGCTTTATGATTGCTGCTTCGGTCTCTGTGAATTAACATGGGCTTTGCTTAGTTCATTAATAGCATTTGTTCTCCTGCTGTCCTCAATGCCCTCTGACTCCTAGACTCTGCCTCCTCTTCCATGGGGTCCCTTGAATTCTGTAAGGAGGAATTTCACGAAGACATCCCATTTAGATATCTGTGTTCCAAATCTCACTCTTTTCACAATGTCTGGCTGTAAGTCTCTGCATATGGTCCCACTTGCTCCACATAGAAGCTTCTTGAGTAAGTCACTGAACTATGAGTATAGCAGAATACCATTAGGATTAACTTTATTGCTACTTTTAAAACTCAGGACAGTAGTGTTCGATTTTACTCTAGATCTTTGGCTATGTAGTCTCAAGTTCTTGGTTACTCAAGCAGTATCATGTTTGGGTTCCATATTATAGAGTGGGCTCAAATTCAAATCAGGCATTGGTCTATTATTTCCATAAATTTGTATCACCATTGCCCCAGCATATTTTTCAGACAGGACAGATTGTAAATCAAAGTTTCTGTGAATATCTTGGTGTCCATGTTTCTCTTTTGGTAGCATATAGAGTATCTTCCTGCACCAAAGACTTGAGAACATGGGGAGAAGGTTCTATGTAGGCACCTTTTCATGTTCTCCATGTTCAGTGACTTGTGTGGGTGTTGTCTTGCATTCAATTTGTAGAAAGCAACACATTGTCCTGATAGCAAACTTGGTTGCTTTGGGATTTCCACAGGACCCACTTTGGCCAACAATTCAGTTAGATACAGCCCAGTTCCAGTACTGGAAACTTATTTTAGGGATACGATGTGACCAACTGACCACTCTATCTCCCATAGTATTTGAAATTTTTCATTAGGATCACCTTCGTTTATTTTAGGAAGTTTCCACTACACTAGGTTTCAATACTACTACTTAAATGCCTCTCAATTCCTTTTCTCTCTGCATCCTCTTTCTCAAACCCATCCTCATTTCCCCTCCCCATCTGATTCTGATAGTTTGGTCATTATTTCATTAGTGACTAATATCTACATATAAGCATTCATATACAATTTCTGAGGTTGAATTACATCAGGAAGGATAATTATTTATTTGTTCCACCCACCAGTCTCCAAACTTCATGTCATGTCTGTTAACAGGTACCACCCCATTATGTAAATATGTTCCTTTTGTCTACTGTTCTTCTGTTGCAAGACATCTAAGTTGTTTTCACTTTGTGGCTATTATAAATAGAGCAGTGAGGAACATAGTTGAGCAAGTGCCCTTGTCGAAGAATGAACCATCCTTTGGGTACATGCCCAAGTGGTAAAGCTGAATCTTGAGGTAGATGTATTCTCAACTTTCTGAGAACTGCTGCTCCCAGCAGCAGTGGATGAGTGTTCTACTAACTCTGCACCCTCACCACCGTGAGCTGCTGCATGTACTGTGTATCTTAGTCATTCTGACAGGTGGAAAACAAAGCCTTACAGTAGTTTTTGATTTAAATTTGCCCAATGGCTAAGGATGTTGAGTCTTTCTTTATTTCTTCATCAGTAAAATTTCCTGTATTGAGATTTCTCAGTGGACCCTCTACTTCGCTTACTAATTGGATTATTTGAGTTTTTTGATGCCTAGTTTCTTAAATACTTTATATATTTTGGATATTTGTCCTCTATCAGGTATGAGGTGCTAGTAAAATATTATTTCCCATTCTGTAGGCTTCCAGTCTTTTCCTTTGGCCGAATGATTGTATTCTTTACCTCATAGAAGACTTTCAGTTTCATGGTGTACCATTTATTAATTGTTTTCTTAATGCCCACCTTATTAGTGCTCTTCATAAAATTTACTACGCCAATGAGTTTGAATCTATCTTACATTTTGTCTTCTATCACCTTCAATGTCTCTGGTCATATATTGAGGTATTTGACCCTTGTGGAGTTGGTTTTTGAGAATTGTGATAAACCTGGATCTCTTCATATTCTTCCACCTATACTCACCTACAACTACCCTGATATCCAAGCCACATGACGACACACCAAACAGGAGATTTACAGAGCAATTTCTATTATGAAAATTGATACAAAAATATTTAATAAATATACCTGCAAACTGAATCCAAAAACATACCAAAATGATCATCCACCATGATCAAGAAGGCCTCATCCCAGAGATAAGGGACTTTCCATTATATGAAAATTGATAAATGTCATCCATCACATGAACGACCTGAGAGGGAAAAACAAAGCACATGATTAGTCTCATTAGATGCAGAAAAGACCTCTGCAAAACCCAACAGGGCTTTTTTATGAACGTCCTGGAGAGATGGGGATAGGAAGGACATACCTAAACATAGTACAAACTGTGTACAGCAATCCCATAACTAACCTCAATACAAACTGAGAGAAGCTGCTCCCACGTCTGATTTACCTTCTCAGATTCACATTCGCTGTTGGAGATGTGGTATCTCAGGTTTCTCTTCCTATGCCATGTCTGTTTGTTGCTGATTGCCATGCTTCTTCTACAATGACAGGCAGGCTCTTAGCTCTGCGAAACCCAAACTCAGAATAAACTCTTCTATAAACTGATTTTGATAATGGTGTTTTTTAAAGCAACAGAAAAATAATTAATAATATAGTTACATATATACATATATTTACAGTATATTTAATTCTATAATATAATTTGCATATATTATGTAAATAGACATAATAACATACAGTGTATATACTAGCTACATAGTATATGCTATAACTTTTTATAAATGTTTATTAAATATATTGCTATGTATGTCTGACATCTATTATGTTACATAATATTTATTAAATATTATATAATATAGACATATATAAGTCATTATAGGTATAGCATAGATATCATAGAAAGTGTATTAAAGATATTAATTATGAAAGAATTAAAGTCAATTCATAATCCAAATATATTCTATAAAATAAATAATGTGTGGTATATAATGTAGTGTATATAATTTAATCATGCAATACATTATTCTTAAAACCTTTTGTGGTATAATTATGATAAGCATAATTGTTAGATTGCCTTAGACGTCATCGTAAAAATTTCTTTAATTTACATGTTTCTACATTAGTAGTAAATCCTTCTTTTTAAGCTATTTAACTAAACTAATAATGTGTTTAAGGAAAAGATAGCTGAGATTTGGATATGGTTCTTAATATTTTCCATTTGTTGGTTTTTTCCTTTTTATAATTTCTTCAGTAATGTCACTACTATGTAAGTCTCCTAGTTGCATGTCATTCACTACTGTTAGCAAACCCTTGGACGATCACTGGTGTAGCTCAAACGGTCCATATCTGTTCATTTGAATGGCCTCCATCTTCTGCAGAACATTCTAGTTATGTATCCTGCTATTGTATTTGTTCTCCTGGTGATGCCCTCTCTATCCCTTTGCTTTGGGCCACGTTGTATTAGAGATCCCAGCACACTACACTCTTCTCCTAAGTCCTCCATGTTCTTCTCCTCTCTCTCCATCCTTAGCATTTGGCTTTATTTGTTGGCCTACCAAAATACTTTATTATTTTAATTACAAGTAAAATTATGTTTAATCTTTTATGTCCATGTAGACACATTCAATATTCCTGAAGCTACAGAATGTTCATTTTATGATATCACAACAAAGTAATTTCTATGGCTCTTGGAATTAAAGCATTATCACAATGTTATTGTTCAGTGCAGCTCATGAGAAATGGAAATCAACCAGGTCTTACGTTCAGTGACATATTGCCAGCTACCTTTTGTCAAGGAGCCTGGTTCTCCTCACTTAAGCCTCTTTCTGGTCTCAGCACCAAAGCATTTATTTTATTCCTATGTGGAGGTTTTACAATTGTCAATTATAAGAGTTCATGACCTGACTCCACTCTCCTCTGATTGTTATTGGCAGTCCACTCATCTCTAGTGGTTGCTCTGACAACAGCTGAAAAACAATGGATTAACAGCTTTCCAGGATTGTTGCTCAGACATAATTAATCCCTGCCTTTGGTATTTATACCTCATGTATCTGTTCTACACCTTCCTCTTAAATATCTGTTCTAATAGGCTTAGTAAGTAATTTGGATTCACTTCCCTATAACTCTTCCATGTAACCAAATTATGTACTGTTCTCTGAAACAGAGTGGTGTCTTCTTGTAATTCTTCTTGAATAGACTTTTTTTTAAACAACCTTCAAACAAAAACACCCACAAGCAGCCTTTGGATCTTAATATATCATCACTCAGAGTTCATTATCACAACGTATTTTGTGGGAAAAGTATTTCAATAAATCAGGAAGTAACAATGTGAATAAGGGAGAAAATAAGAATTCTCTCCTGTGGGAGTCATTCACAGATATAATTACTTTTGGTTCAATATCTCTATTAGCCTAGTGTTTGGTAACTTCTGTAATTAAATGACTTCAGTAGCTGAGTAAAAATGTATTCTGCCTCACAGAACAATGAAGAAGCTCATGGTCAGGGGAATTTCCTGAGAGTCTTTCAGTAAGATGACTACAGTCCTCCAAGGACATTGAAAACTTCTCTGTACAGTGTGCCTGATTGGTTGAATAAATGTACAAAAGTGGCAAATCTCAATGTTATATTTGATGTAGACCTCAAGTGCCATCAAAAATTAATCCACATCCATTGGTGACTATTAGTTGCTTCAAGAAGCCTAGAAACTTACCTTCTTGTATGCCCCTACTATTTGTGAATACTTTATAAGCTTTATAAGCTATATTTTATTCCCTCATCATTATGTGCATGGCATCATCTCCTGGTTTGTCTAAAAATGCCTTCTAGTTATTTTTGTTCCACTGATCAATAGGAGCATATTGTAGAAGAATTCCGAGTCCCACTTTCTCTTAAGGAGTTAGAGATGAATTAGAAATCTGAAAGAATAGAGAAGAATCAAATAAAGTATAAGACACATTCAAAATAATTGTCTTGCTAATATTACTGTTAATATGTATGTATAAGATCATCGTTTTTTGAAGAGACAGAGAGAGAGAGAGAGAGAGAGAAATGTCACAAATGACATGTGCTTTTGATTGTCAACCTGATGATATTTAGAATCAAGTAGGAGGCACACTTTCAAGTATGTTCCTTAGACATTTATAGAATGGGGTAACTAAGAAGAGAAGGCCTACTTCTCTTCTAGTTCAGTGAAAGTTACTGTCGTATGGGCAGAGATCCTGGGTGCATAAACAGGAAAGAAAAAGGTGAGAGAACTAGAATTTCTTGCTTCTTTACAGTAGATATAATGTGACTAGCTGTCTCCAGGTTCCATCATCATACCTCCTTGGCCTACACCACAAACCAAACAGTGAGCCAAAATAAGCCCTCTTTAAGTTTCTGGTGTCAGATCGTTTGTTCTAGCAATAAGAAAATATACCATGCACATGAAAATATAATCCATATTCAAAACTAAAAGACAAAGGTGCCTTGATTATGTTTCTAATGTTCTAGTAAGACACCATGACCAAAAGCAACTTATAAAAGAAAGCATTTAGTTTAAGACTTATGGTTTCAGATGCATAGACCCATAGGCAAGTATTATACAAAGCTTGGGGAATTGTGGAAGAATTGGGGCCACAATTGAGGAATTTGGGAGATAGGGACTCCACAAAAAGACCAACAGAGTCAACTACCCTTAACCCTTGGAAGCTCCCAGAGACTGAACCACCAACCAAAGAGCATACATGGATTGGAACTAGGACTGCCCTACATATATAGCAGAAGTGCAGTTTGATCTTCATGTGGGTTCCCCAACAATTGGAGCAGAGCCTGTCCCTGACACGGTTATCTGCCTGTGGATTCCATTCCCCTACACAGGCTGCCTTGTCTGGCCATAGTGTGAGAGGATATGCTGGGTCCTGTAGTTACTTGATGTGCCTGGATGGATTGGTACCCAGGAGATACCTCCTTCTCAGAAGAGGGGTCTCTGATCTACATACAAAGTGAATAAATGAATAAATTAATAGAAAAATGTCAAGTTTCAAAGGGTTAGAGTCTATGACATTGGCACAAAGGCCCGACAGAAGGAAGAGCCGAGAATTTCCAGCTTGATCCAGAAGTAAGTAGCCATAAAAAGAAAAGAGATGGAAAGAGACAGACAGAGTGGAGGGGAAGAGACAAAACAGAGACACAGAGAGAGACAAAGAGAGACAGAGACAGAGAGGAGACAGAAAGACTAGGTTTGGCACACATAGTCTGAAATTACTATACCTGCCTTATCTGACATATTCTCTAAAAAGGGCTACACCTCCTTATCCTTCCTAAATAGTACTACCAACAAGGAATCAAGTATTCAATTATATATGATTGGGGGTCATTTTCTTTCAAATCACCACAGGAAGTTATTGCATTAATTTGTGAGAAGGAGATAATCTTTCATTTTCCTTCTTTCACAATTATATTAACTGTAGATTTGATCAAAATCCCTTATCAGAGAAATGTACTTATATGGAATACTTTTAATTAAAAAGTATTTGACAATGCAGATCTGATGTTTATTGCTTACATCAATGATGATAATAATAGCAACTTAAATTATGTCTTTGGTGTTTTATAAACTGATACATTAGTCATTTTACTGCTTTAACACCTGTATGAATTTCCTGAGAACTTTGGTTGTGTATAGACTTTAATAAATAATAAATAATCTTAAATAAGGAGTCTTTGTAGGTAGGAGATTATGTCTAACTTGACCTTGCTGTTACAGTGTTATAGTGCTATATTTCCAAAAATAGTGACTTGATGGAAAGAGCAACACATTTGGATTCACAGTTCCAGATGTTTGTGTTCATAATGACAGGAAAGGTAAGAGAGAAGCCAACAGAATATAGCACAGGGCCAGAATGCAGGGAAAGAGAGGGACCCTCTTTTTCATTTGTAAGACCCAAGAATAAATTCATATTGAGGAAAATGCACAAGATTCTTCCAGCTTCAGATGAACTGACTCAGTAGAGGCAACGACCTGACGCCCGGGTGGTGAGACAACTGATCACAAGAGCAGAGGTTCCACATCTGGCGAACAAGCAAGGGCACCTCAGTGTGAACTTCAAAAGACCTGGCAGAATAACCAGTAGAAAGCTGATCCCTAGAACATTTTTCAGTATTGAAGGCAAATTCCTTCTGCTCTGACCAGCACTAGGATTATGAGTGTCCCCAAGCTACCATAGAAGAGAAAGCCATGTTGATGACCAGATGGTCAAAATGAGAACTGCATCTACTTAGAAGCTGTGCTGCAAAGATAAAAATGCCTCTCTCTAGTGTGTACCTCATTGCAGTCTCCGTCCATGCATTCGAGATGCCCTAGTGTCTTAATGAACACTTGAATATTGGTGAGTGGGTCATTCTTGACAGTAGTACATTCCCTTCCCAGTAGTCACTCTCCTTTTATTCTAGAGAAGCTCTTAGTGAATGTTTGGCTTCCTGGTGCATGCTTATGGATGGATACAAGTTTCCCTCCACTGTCACCATACCTAGATATGCTAAGAAAGCTTTCAAGCCATAGTCTGTCAGAAAAGTTGGAACACAGGATAAATTGTAACAGTGGATTACTGAAGAATGAGCATAACAGCCAAATCCCATAGGACTAACTGCTGGAGGACACTAGGTAACCATAGGAGGAATATTACCTGTCAAACTGCAAACAACTCTTTCTAGAATATCCAGGAATGCAACCATATGCGATATACCCAGAAACGTGAGGAGCTGTGGAGATATAGAACAAAGAGAAATGCTGTTTATACAAGCCAACAGAGCTCCAGACATAAAGATCCAGCCCTGCTTGAAGCAGTAGTTTCAGGCAACAAAACCACTTTGATCACAAAGAAGAGATAGGAGATAAAGTCACAGAAAATCCAGACTGAGATAGAGGTCTGCCAAGGGTTGGGAGACTGTTTCCAGCTCTGCCTATAAATTTCTGAATAAAAACGAAACACAACAAAACAGAACAGAAAACTAAATGGGCTAGATACGATGTAGGTAACAGTGATCAGAATTAAGCTACCTGAGAGAAGAGCACAGGCCTTGCAGTTGCCAGAAAAAGAGGCTAATTCTGAATTATGCCTTAGTTTCAGTAGAGAAACCCTGATGGTGGGAGAAATCACAGCATGTACCTCGGGAATTTCATGAATTTGGAATGAACAAAGGATATCAGGAACAGAAGCGTCGTTATAGCATAGGAACAATGGAAAATTTAACAGTGGAGGAATGACATCACGCACAGGATGGGCTAAGCATGACCAGTGCTTCCACAGCTTGTTGCTCCCAATTCTACCCCGGAGAGCCAAGCACTCAATCAAATGAAATTGGAGTTGTTCCGACAGTGAGTCATGAATTAAGAACTGGGACAGGTGCTGCATAAATACATGATGTCAGCAAGGAAAGCCTTTGAAATAATTTTCCAGAAACATCAGACTTATTCAAAAGTAAAAAAAAAAAAAAAAAAGAATTTTCCTTCCATTTCTTTAAAATTTTGGCTTTAGCAGTTTTGTAAATTACTTCCTTGTTAAGGGATGCATTGTCACTGAAAGATAAAAACCTCACCTTTGATTAGAATTTTAAAACAAAACCAGAGAATGAAAGATCAAAACAATTACAGTGTCAGAAAGGTTTGTGTGGGAGAAAGCCCAGAAGACATGGGATAGACAATAAAGCCTATATCAAGGGACAGGTCAGACACTAAGGAATGCTTCAATTCCCAGTTTTGGAATATGAAGGGCAAGGTTTTTTGGTTCTAAATAGAATGATCGTGCCCTAAAAGACATCCACAGCACAGTCCTTACTACCTGCATTCCTAACACTAAGATTTAGGGCAGCAGTGGAATCAGCACTTAAGGTCTGCTTACAGAATTCTAAAGCTTCTCTAGCTTGGCTTTTAGTTTTTCCATGTTGGTCCATACAAATGGTTGCTGAATGTTCTGAATAAACTTACCACAGCCGGCATTCTGTACTCATTACCAGTTTTACATGAGTTATGTTTTGGCTCTTTTCAAACATCTCTGGGAAAAACCTTTAGTAGTGACTCATTTCTCCTTGCAAAGGTTTTAGTCCCTACCCCTTAGCCCTAATAATTGCGGGGGTCCATGGCTTTGCAGAAGATCATCATGACAAGAAAGTGAGGTCAAAATTACTCACTATATGGCTGATACAAGAATTGGAAAGTATGAGAATGAAAGAATGACCCAAGACAACACACGGCCCTTACCATTACCTAGGTACTCCAGCAAGAGCTCGCATTTAAAAAAAAAAAAAACAATAAAATTTATTGGTTATTTTATTTATTTACATTTCAAATGTTATCCCCCTTTCCAGTTTCAAGTTCCAGAAATTCCCTATTGCATATCCCCTGCCCCCGGCTTCTAAGAGGGTTCATCCCCATCCACCCGCCCACTCCCACCTCACTACCCTAGTGCTCCCTGGTGCTGGGGCATCGAGCCTTCACAGGACCAAGGAGCTCCCCTTCCACTGAGGCCAGATAGTCCATATGTTCTAGCTTTTAGATTTCTAGAGCCTCACACAACCTATTACTTGTGACCAAACTTTCAACAAGGAACATACATGAATATCATACATTTGGCTTGCAAGAGACACTTTGAATGAAGATGGAAACCCTTGGAGTTGAGCAGAGAAAACTGTGCTGTAGAACCCAGGACTTAATGGTGAGAACTGATACCCAGAAGAAATAAAAACAAACAAAAAACAACAAAAACAAACAAAACAACAATAACAAAAACAAACAACAAAAACAAACAACAACAACAACAAAACAGCGTAGTAGCTGTTTACAGGTATGGGATTTTGTACTAAGTCCCATCCTCACTTCTGTGGCCTTGGAGTCAAGTCATGCTTCATTTGCATGGCAATCATGAGAAGTTGGAGTACAAGGTCGGAAATGTTCTCCCCTTAAGATTTTTATATATTTCCAGTTGATGTGGCATTCCTGCTAGGACACTTGTTTGATTAACTGGGCCTGAGACTTGCTGTGCTATAAAGAGAAAAGGATTCTGGGATGAAAAGTTAAGGAACCAGAGGGGAGAAGAATTTTTAAACTTCCATTACAGAATAATATGGCCTCTTGGAAGCTCTGTCTCCTGGCCATGTTCTGGCCTTCTGTCAGGGAATTAAATCAGAGTTAAGTTGGGTCTTACAACTTGCCTCAGCAGCTCAAGTTACAAAGACTCATATGAATTCAAGGAGTCTTCTTCTGTGTCCCCACACATACGAGGGCTTCAGGCGTCCACACACATACGAGGGCTTCGGGCGTGTATTCGCTTTGTTCTGCTGCTTTTCCCTGCACAGAAATACAGCAATAAAGCACTGAACAATCGCCACTTCCTGCAACCACAAACACATGACTCCTTAACTCTTGCTTTTGTCTTCTTAAAAATAGATTCTTTTCCTTCATATCTTAGAGATAAATGAGCGTTTTGTACGGTTTATAAGAGTTACAGAACTTACGAATTGGAATTAAAGAGCGATCTAGAAGTAGATGAGGAGAGACGGAAGCAAATGCCTCTCAAACCGCAAACGGATTGTGGCTGCGTGACACAGACTGCTCAATTCTGTCACTAACCTACCATTTCTATCAATAAATAAAAATGACAATTTAATGGCATGTTAGTGTAAATTGTCAGGAATATCTGAGACATGTATCCTTCCCTTCCTAACCCACGTGCCAGTTTGAAAACTAGTGGGACTAATTCAGTCACACCCAGGGTGTGCATTTAAAAATGTATGATGTTCTAGAATTTGTTTGCCAAAACATAAACTAAAGGATCTTTGGCATCCACAGATTCCCAGAAACATCATTCACTCAAATATCATGGGCTTTGCCCTGTGGTAGACAGTGTTGGGTTAAAGCATACACCCATGCAGCAATGATTGAAGCACGAGGACATCCACATATAAACATGCTTAAAATAAGGAGGAAAAAGGCAGCCAGTGCTGACAATAACAGCAATGCATCTCTGAATTTATTGCATAATTCCATCCTAGTTACAACAATCTACAACCACCGTGAGCAAGGCAGCTTTTCACAAACAAATTTATTACTCTGGTTGCTCCTCTATTGCTTTCAATAAGAAATGCCAAAATAACTGTGATTTAAAAATGCTATCCACTGATTTGAATGCTCAATAGATTCAGTGCATTATAATAAAACTTTCCTCTAAGTGTTGTACTTAGGCGAAAACATTGTATGGACTTAAATCCTTTGCTTTGGCTGCACATTTCTATCGATATATTTACTACAGACCACTGGAAGTCTGTCTTTGCTATCTTATCTGCATATTCATAAGGCTGTTGAGCAGCTCCGAGAGAGGTTTTTGCTTAGTTATCCCAATTTAAATATTGGAACCCGCTAATGTTCGATTTATGCAAATCTTCAGTTCAGCTCACACCATCCTTCTGATGTTGTGAGTCATAATTTCTCTTACAAGACAGACCAGAGATGGCCCAACATCTGGATCCTCAACATCTGCACCTACATGCCTGCTTTCTTCTGGGAGTTTTGAAGTTGGGCATTATTTTTCTGTCAATGGAGGAAGCCTCACATCCTTAACTGAGTTTCTGTTTTACAAACTGATGAAGAAAAGAGGGAAACCCAGACTTTTGAAGCCGGAACTACATCTCAGCCCATCCCCATAGATGTTCCTCTTAAAAACAACTGTGCTAACTGAGAACCTATTTTACGTTTTATTTTTAATTGAAGAAAGTGTGCGTGCATTTGTGTGCGTGAGCGTGATGTCTGTGTGTCTATATATATAGTATGTGGGAGCCTCCTGATCATCATGAAATTGTTTAATCTTGTTTTTTAGATTCACAGTCTTTCTGCCCTGAATGGAGTACTGCCGTATTTGATATACTTCTGTTATGAGAATGTAATATTTTTCTCTGGTTATTTCTATTTTGCAAATCATTCTAAAGAGACAGGGCGTAAATCACTGTATAGAATTGACAGGGAAGTATGGATTATTGTCAAGGCTAAAGGTTTAAATGATCATTATTCATGTAAACTTGCATTTGGAGTTATCCAAGAACAAAAATTAGCTATGGTATGTTTATTTGTGGGAGATATTGGCTCTAAATAATGAAAGATGTCCAGACTTTCTTAAGATCCACATTTGTTGCTCAGACTTCTGAAATCTGTTTCCCTCTCTCATGTTTGCATTGTCCAAAGAGAATAAAATTTATAAGTAAAAATTATGTGTAATAAAATCATTTTCCCAGAAATAATTTCTTTAAATTAATATATTTGTTAGCATACTTATAGTTTTTTCTGAGTTGAAAATTGATTCCTCAGAAATAAAATGCCACAAGAGAAATATTCAGAAAAAATTAAATATCTAGTTTTATGTGTTATTTCAGAAGCAAAGAATTTGATAAGATATTGTCTGGTCACTCCCATATTTTGACATTTGACTGGAAAAAATAGTACTTTTAAAGAATATAGTTTAAAACATTTTAAAAAATAAATGTAAATAGTTATAATTTTTATTGCACTCTACTGGCTTCAAATAATGTCCATTTATATACACAATATACTTGGTAAAAACATCTATCATAAAAATTTCTACCTAGATCCAATATTGCTACTAAGAGAACTTAGGGAGTAAGCTACTGGATCTGGACTTTTTCACTGATGAAGATTTTAGAGAGCTAAACTGGACCCTGATGGGATAAAGGCCATAGTATGGTACAGGCTACATATGACTAAACGTAAAAAAGAAGTCCTCCACATTTAATTACTTCTTAGCAGGACAGATCATTTTTAAAGACGATGCCTAACATTGGCAGTAAGGAACAAAGAGAACAGTAGAACATATCATGAATGGTAGACTTGTTAGAGTACTCTGAAATTAAGAGCACAAAAGTAAGGCTAATGGCTTACACAATGTCGCATCTAATCTGCAAAGAAAGGCATAGCACAGGAACCCCTGAGTCTTCAACACTCAGTTCAAATAGATCCAATGATCTCATGTTCCGTAACATAATGTTCACAAGAATATCTCATAGATCTCTTTACATGAAAATTGTCATGACCAGAAAGCATTTAATTATAAGATTTTTGTGGCTTATTTTGATACCAAGCTGGAATAACACCTGGTCTGGCTCAATTAATTGATAATCTGATTAGACTGGATCTGATAGCTAAATAAAACGTAAAATGTATAATCAATTCATATGTTACCTTAGGTGTTCCATGAAAAAACATCATGCACTCTATAAGTTCCTCTCTACTTTGTTTAATGAGGAATGCAACCAAAACTAAACCCAAAGGGCATATGTGTGTATATACATATAATGAGAAGCTATGAAGAACTTAGACATGAAGAGATCAGTATTTTATTTTGACTTAGATATTTTTGAAATAGTGTGTGCTTCCATTGGTTCCCGAACAGAGAGAAACAAGGTTAACCTGAGGAGAACTTAAGTGGCCCTCTATGACATTTTCAATGTTAGACTATGTACAGGAATTTTAGTGACCAGGCTTCAACCGTGAGAATTCTCCACTTCAGCTTGGAGGCAGCCTAGGTGAATGCGAAATGAAATGCAATTGCTAAGCACTCTATCCACGCAAACTCTCACAGATAGAGGGATGTGGAAGCTGAAGGGCCACCCCCTTCCCCCAGCCCTTGGAAAGCCATTGGAAACAGCTGGTGTGCAGGAGTCAGCGTTAACAAACATTCTACAGAGACTTGGATTCCAGCAGCACACAGGGCGATGGGAAAGCCAAGACGCTGTGCAGGCATGTGGCTTAGGGAGTTTCATGGAAAGGGATGAAGAAAATTACCTAATGAGAGACTCAAGATACCTCAACAATGAGAGAATTGCAGAGAGGGAGCAAAGCAATTCTTGTGGATTCCAACTGAGGGTTAGGAATTGAATCCTCATTAATGTTCACTGAAAGCTACAAGTAAAGGCCAAAATTGCTTTTTAATTACTCTTGCTAGACTGTGGAATCTTTAAAGTGTTGCCATGTAAGAAACTGGCCATGTGGGACCCCTGTTTATTGTTGCACTACATTTAAAAGCAATAAAGTAATTTAACCATAAAACCATAAACAATAAGAAAACATTCTTGGAAATGTGTTTAGTTCTTCTATGAGCATTGAGTGGCAAGCCTAAAGATTCAATCTACCTGTATTGTTAATAATAATAAAAAAAACAATTATTGGCCTAAGATGGACTGCACACAGTTCAAGCCCTGATCCAGCAAGAAAGACCCATGTCCTACATCTAACACACCTATCAGTAGAAATTTAAATCATCTGTTTGGTGCTGGCTGGATCATCATCATATAGCTATGTTTCTCTAGCCTTTCACGTGGTTTTCAGTATTATTAGGAGATGAAGTTATGATTATGCCACCGTAAACGAATTTCCTGACAAGCTTCTGTGTCTCCGTCTTCATTTAATGTCAATATGATTTTGACTGAATGGCATGTGTCCTACAGTTTCTGAGCTTATAATACCGAGGGGCTTTAACTTGACCTTAAAAGTTTTAAATGTAAAGTTGGTCAATCCTCATAAACTATGGTACACACACACACACACACACACACACACACACACACACACACACACACACACACACACTCAAAGACTTTATAAACAAGGGAAAAGATCAAGTATAGAGGAAGGTAGCAGCAGAGGGACACAATCATCACGATGGAGCACATTCTTGTCAGCAGCCCTGTCCTGTCCTAGTGCATTGCTTCTCCCTGCAACTCTTCTACCTGGCAGTTATACCATTTAACGTCTATGTCAGTTGTGTCGTCCATCACTTTCTGAAAAGTTGTCTTGGCACAGTGGATAAGGTACTTATTCTCCCTAAGTAATTGCCTCACTGATGTAGTTTCTGTTGTTCTGACATTGTAGGAGATACTTATATTATTATGATTATGTTTATTACATTATTATGATTATGACCATTATGGATAATGTGATTATCCTTTCCACCTTTAATATTCCGAGGTCCTTTGAGAATAAATGAGTTTTTGACAATTACTTAAGTCTATTTTAAGATACACATAAACCAACTTAATCAAAATATTAGTACAATCTTCCCTAAGACTTTACGTGACTTCATATTTCTATGTAGTCAGAGCATCCACCTCATAACCTTATCCTAAACCACCCCTGTGCCAATTCCGTCTCACCAGGTAGTTGTTTCCTTGTTGCTGCTGTGTGTGGGCTTAGGTCATTGCTCATCAATGCTTATTCCTGGATCATCAGGTGGTCTACACGGTTTCCATTTTTTTTAACTCAATTTTTATTTTCTCAGGAAGATGTTCACTATTTTCTCCTTACTGATACCAGTTTTAACTCAAAACACTCCTCCTATTTTAGCATGCTGATCCTTTCTATTCTGTGGTATTGGCTACTCATCTATCAACATCTGTTTTCCCTACTGCAGTGTAAGCTCCTGCTCTATATAAGAGACAGAGTTTTGTTTCGATCACCAGAACACTCTAATATAAAAGTCTGTACATAGTAAGCACACAGTAGATGTCTTTTCATCTTATGTATAGCTTCCATTCTTCCTGGAATGCCTTCCCCTCACCTTGACCTTTCTAAACTTTATAATAGTGACTATCATTATCATCTTTTAAGAAGAGAGTTCTTAGGTGGAGGATGTAATTTAATGTCCTGACACTATTTCTCTTCATGATTTTATCAGTGTTTATTATCACTTTTAACAAACATGAGAGGTATATTATTCCATATTTCTACTGTTATAATGAATGATTGTGTTTCAAGCCTTGTGCTCTAGTATATAAAGCATTCAAGATGTGTGCTCTACTATGTAAAAACATTTAGTCAAGCATTATATCCCTTTATTAGCAAGCAACTCTATTTTTACTTATTTGATACACACACACAAATATCAAAGAATACTAGCTTAAACCACTAATTACTATAACAAAGCACATGCTTTAATTATTGTAAATCATGGCTCATAGAATTGTTTGTGTAGTTTTAGTATAAATTGGATTGGTGTCACCTTATATTTGATGGATAAATGAGTAAACAAGAAAATAAATTAATTCCTGATCAAAAATAATGTTCCTCTACTAACTTATTGAAGTTGGTAAGGTAAAGTATACCTTTCAAATTGGTCAGTTGAATCAGATAAAGGAATTCCTAGAAGGTAGGAATTTGACTTTAGAAATAATGCAATAACACCTTTTTTTCTTGAAGTCTTTGATGTGTTAGTTTGACATTTCTTAAATCTTTCTTCAGGTCAGAATTTGTTTCAGAGCCTTGGAGAAATAATGGCTACAGTCAAACTGGAAGGGCCCAAGTTGCACCTTAACTTTGTAAAATTCCTTAACATTATGTAATCTGTCCTTCGGTTCCCTCACTTATGGAAGGAAATAATTGCATTAATCCTGTCTGATCTTGTGTTGGTTCAGTGAGTTGACCTAATGAGGGCTCGATCCACTGCCTGTCTTCTCACCTAAGCATTTTTTAACTTGTTAGATACAATGTTGCTTACTGTTGAGGGGCAAGTGGTCCAACTATTGAAAGAGGCAAGCTTCTAATTTCAACTATTGCTACTGTCTCTGAAACACATCTTTAGCATATCTACTCTAGAACAGCCTGGGACAGAAGTGGATCCTTCATACCCATTAAGTAATAATGACTTCAATGACGATAAAAATCTCAGGAATTCTTTTTTCAATTTTTGATTATTCAGGATAAATGGAATAATGTGAATTTTTAGTAATTTAATAACAAAAGTGTCTCCTTTGAAATTGCTTCACTGTAGATATCAGGTCATAGTGTTCTGAGGTGAATTCTTAAAATAACCATGGACTCACCTCAAAGAAGTGCTTGTAGAACACAGAGGAAGTTTGGCTCCTGAGGTTGCCAGGCAACAGGTCCTGGACTTGGCATGGTAGTTAGTTTCCTGGAAACATTATCAGAAGCAACCTAGACACGTTTGGCTCTGCAGGTGGGCACAGATCACTCAGATTAGACTTTTAAGTTATTTCCTCACATTAGAGAAAATTCTAGCACGAATCCTCTGAGCACATAGCCTATCAGTCACCATATGGATTTAATCTCATTTCATTCAAGAGTAAGCAGGGTTGAGTGAATTAAACATTTAAAAATAAGAAAATAAGCAATTACTGGTAAGAAATCAGCTGGCTTTTCCTGTGCAATTTGCAATCACTGTGTACCGGCTTATTTTTTTTTTCTTTTTGCATTTCCCAAAGTCCAATCAGTCAATTGATTGGTCAGCAAGTCTTGTAATTCTGCTATAATAGGAACATTTTTATTAGGTATTTGGAAGCTAAAGGATTATTTGCAATATGGTTCCTATTCTTTGTAGATTTAACTGTTCTTTGAAAGTCAGTAAGAATGTTGGAAGCTTCTTTTATTTCTACAACAATGAAGAGAACTTGGCTTGCCAGGGGTTAGGTAGAAGGGAGGAATAGCTAGTCAGATCACAGAGGATTCTTTTTGAGGCAGTTAAAACTATATTTTACATAGTGTCCTGTGGACACAATGGCAGATTAATACGAATATGGATTTGTTCAGTACTCCACTGACAGCGAATCCTCGTGTAAAGTGTAGACGTTGGATCACAGTGGAGACCTGGCAATTTATGTGCATTGATTTTTAACAACAATGCAATTTTGGTGGGAGATGACAATCAGGGTCTAATTCGTGTGTGTGTGTGTGTGTGTGTGTGTGTGTGTGTGTGTGTGCGTGTGTGTACATGGCAGAACAAAGGCGATGATAATTCTGTATTTTGTAAAAACTTGAGGTCAAATGAAAGTGTTCCAGAAGGAAATTTACTAAAAATAAATACAGGCATTAGTATCAAATGTTATGCAAGCAGCTTAAGGGGAGCCTAACAGGACAATGGTGTTTCAGAGAGGGTAGGTGGGAGAGACCTGTGAGGGAGTCCTACTTGAGTAGAAACCTGAAGGATGGGTGTGTATGAGTCAGGTGGATACATGAGAAAAGAACATCCCATGCAGATGAAATGTATGCATAGCCAAGAAAACACTAGTGCAGTTCTATTTAGAGTCGATGGCAGAATGGTGCATTAACATCCACTTGGTTCACAATGCGCTTCTTATCTGCAATGTGTCTAAACTCTGTGATCATTTCAACAGCATGGCTTTGGTTCCTTCTACCCTCCATTCCCCTCTAGGAAGGTGCTCAGATTTGTAATTTCTCCACACTGGGGTTTTTTTTATACTCTAATAAAATTGTCATTGAGCTTCTATTCTTAAATAAATTTATTAACAAGACTAAGAACTACAAGCGGGGCCCCGGTTTCCTTTGCAATAACAATGACAAATAATAAAACAGGTCAAAAACACCCATAATGTCAAACCTCAGAATAGTTTTAAAAGATCTGTCAATGTGGCCATGGTTTAATTTGTTGGTTTATTCTTGTCATGGGTAGTGTGGCAGCCTAGGCAGACTGGTAAACAAACATACAGTAACCTGGCTGCTTATACAGATGCTTACACAGGATTTAGTCCTCAGGAGACTGGAGGTTTGGAAGTTGAAGATCAAGTTGCTGGTGGGTTTAGCGTCAGGTGAAGGTGACTTTTTCACTGGATTCACAAGTAGAAGTAAGGAACCTTAAACTGGTCTTCTGTGAAATTCAGAAAAGCCTGAGATATAATAAGTGTTCATACGAATGAGTAGCAGTTTGATTATTAGTATAAAACAGAACACTATTTGCCATTTTTTTAGCTGACAGCCTGGAAATTATTCTCTTCTATTCTTTTTTCACCAGTAAGGTTTACCAGGCCAAGTACCTTACAAGTATGATACTCTCTTATTCTTGAAATATTTCCATTCTATAGGGGAACTAATAGGCCTCCTATCAGTCACATAGCTACATAAGTAGCAAAAGCAGGGTTTGAATTGGGGGTGGGGCTGGATGTAGGATCTGTATACATCACTGCATAGCTATGCTAAGTGATAACATTTGCTGATTCACTACAATTGCTTTGGAAACCAATAATTTTCTTCTGCTATGGAAAGTTGCACCTTAGCTCTACCCAAGCTGCTTTGATGCTCACCGTAAGTGGAGATTAGATACTTAGGCCCATTTTGAGGGAACGGACCTCATTGAAGACTGTGCACTTATAACCTAATTGCTTCATAAAAGCTCCCATCTATGAAGAACATCGTATCAGTGTCTTAGTGATTAAGTTTCAGTCGAAGAATTTTAAGGGGATACAAGCATTGACTGCACCAAAGGACAGCAACTATGAGCTTAGTTCTATAAAGTGTCCTTGGATATTGTGCTGGTTAGTTCTATGTCAACTTGACACAACTCCAAATAACCAGCTATAGGCAAACCTGTACGTCATTTTATTAATTAGTGATTGAAGGGGGATGACTCAGTCCATTATGGATGGTGCTATCCCCAGGCTGGTGGTCTTCGGTTCTATAAGAATGTTGCTTGTAGAAGCCATGAGAAACAAGCAGGTTAGCAGACTTCCTTCATACCTCTGCATAAGTTTCTGCCTCCAGGTCCCTGCCATTTGAGTTCTTATCCTGAATTGCTTCAGGGATGAATTGCAAAGTGGATGCAGAAGCCAAATGATTATTGTTGGCATTCTGTCTAAGCTCCAACCCCAGAGTTACCGACAACATCCAGATAGGCTCCACTCCACAGTTAGTTACCTGGCAATAGCCAGGTATGCTTCGCCCCAAGTTGCCTAGCAACAGACAGGTATGCTCTGCCCCATAGTTACCTGACAACAACCAAGTATGCCTTAGTTGCCTCCTCCTCATTCTCTTCTCTTGCTCTTTGCTCTCTTGCCTCTTGCCTTCCTCCCCTTTGTCCCTTTGCTTCCCATTTCCCTCCCCGCTTCCCTCCATGTGCTCATGGCTGGCCTTTACTCCTCTCTTTTTCTCTTTTTCTCTCATTAAACCTTCTCATGTGGAATCATGTTGGCCTACTTGTGCTTTGTCCGGACGGGAGTAGAGACTTCTCCCCCAACAACTATTCTCCTCCACACCTTCCTTTTGGTTATGGTATTTCATGGTAGCAATATTAGCCCTTATTCCCACTTATTTGCCTATTCACAATTCTGTGCTTCACTAGCTGCCTCATGATGCTTAAGCATGAGATGCTTAATGTTCATGGACCCATGACATATATTCTTGATAATGATTTATTGCTCCCCTCTCCTCATTTATGACCAAGAGAATTATAACAGCTTCCTTCACAACCTCAGATATTTGTCTCATCTGTTACGATTCAATATGCTGATCTATAATGCATTTCCTAGAAGACAAACATCCTACAACATTAAATATAACAGTAAAAGTCAAAAAATATTCAAATTATCAAAATATTAATAACAAAACAAAACATCGAATATGTAAAATATGATGTGGTTGTGAAAGTTATTTTTGTCATTTTAGGCAAGAGATCACTGAGTTGCTTGGAAATTCTAACTATATTTTAACAAGACATGCATGATTGATTATCCCTTAGGTATTTTTCTTTTTTAAAGAGTAATAAAATAGTTTATATGTACTAACAGAAATAGAAATGAGTATGTCACCAAAAAAAAGAAAGTATTTCAAACTATAGATTAACTTTTAGAACAACAATTAAGGAAGCTGATTTATTTCTGATGATTGATTAAAAACTATGTTTAAGTCTATGGCATTATTGAATTTTAAGAAATGTTCCAGTTTATTTTAAATTCAATATAAGAGTCTTCCATTGGCAAATCTTTCCATTGTAGACTCTAGAACATTCCATACCTTTTACATTTTAACAGCTTTAATCAATTATATTTTAAACTAATATGAGGACATATCAATGGCTTATAGTATAGGGAAGCACGCCACATTTGATAGATGTGAACAACTTTTTTTCCCCTTTGGAAAAATTCATACTTTATATTCTAATTATGCTTCCCTTTCCAGATCCTCCTGGATCTTCTCTGACTTCTCTCCCCGTGTCCTCAATTCTATGCTCTTTCCCTCTCTAAAAAGGATAAACAACAACAAAATAATCCAATGAAACAACATCAAAAACCCCACAAGAAATACACACACACACACACACACACACACACACCACAACAAACTATAAAAACACAAAGTTGGAAACAACAAGATACAATCAAAAGAAAAAAAAAAGTGCCCGTAATATGCAACAAGAGACAGACAGTCTACAAAACACTACTGAGTTTTGTGTATTGTCTCCATCTACTGCTGGACATGAACCCACCTTAGAGTGTGTGACTCCCTAGTAGGTATAAATTTCAGACAGCTTATTAGTTAGGAAAGGGAGCCCATGTCTGTTTTCCAATCCCAATGCTGGTACCACTTTTTGCTTAAACGTTTAAGGCCCTGGTGCACTGCTACAGTTTCTGTGGGTTCATGTGTACATCACTCCAGTTGTGTGGTGAAGGTACCTTTGCTTCCTTTTAATCTATGTCCTCCACCTCTTACAAATCTTTCTGCTTCCTCGTCCACAAATTCCCTGAACCCCAAGGGGAGGGATTTGATAAAGATTTCCCATGTAGAATTGCATGTTTTAAAATCTCTCAGTCCCTGCACATGGTCCAGGGTCGATATTCATCTTAGTTCCCCTTTACCGCTAGAGAAAGCTCCTCTAATGGTGGCTGAGCAAGACATTGGTCTGTGAGTATAAGGGAATGCCAATAGGATTCAGTTTATTAGTATGCTCCTTTAACTGAACAATCAGATTTTGGTTTCCTCTAGACCTATGACCTATTTATCAGGTTCCTGGCTACCAGAACAGGGTCAAGAATGAATCTTTGCTTATGGTGTGAGCATTCAAGTCAATTATAGAGTGGTTGGTTACTTCCAAAACGTTTGTTCCATTGTTAAAACCTCTTAACTTGCACGCATGTCACTGGTGTATATAGCAGAGTTTGTAGGTGACTTTATGGTTACCTTTCTCTCTTGCTATCATACAGAGTACCATCCAGGATTACAGATGCTGATCAGTAGGGGTGAATGAACCAGTTCATTTTCTTTCTGTTCAATAAGATATATAATGAATATCTTCTGCAGTAGAACCTTATCTTCAGTTTGAGGAGAAGAAACAAACATCTTGGCAATATTCTGATATTTTTGATAGTATCCTTTGGGCTCCTTTGGCCAACAACCGAATTGGATATAACCCATTTCTGGTTCCGTAGTTTTTGCCTGGAGACATAAGATATCTAATTAAGGCATCATATGGTGACTCCATTTAGATTGCTTTCTAAATTTGTATATCTTTTAGGATGCATCAAAAGTAGAATTTAGACTATGTGAAATCCATAGATTTTTATATTTTGACACCTTTAACACATTATATTATTTAAATTAATACACAGACCTACAAATAGCTTACAGTAACAGGAAATGTGTGACCCACTTGATACATATGCAAAACATAAATATTTCCTTTATATTACTTCAGATTAGTTTTTTTTCAAATCACTGGTTCCCTTATTAATGAATTGAATAAAAATTTTCAAATTATCCCTATTTGCATAAGAATTGTGTTGTTAGCATTTTTAGAATTACATTTGACACATGGTTGCTCTTGTGATATCAGATTCAAGGAGCAAAAGCCAGAATGAAAAATACCTCTGATACAGAACTCTGAATGTTATCAGTGTGTGAGGCTGTTCCATAATGATATCCAAACTGATACTTGGAAAATATTCTTTAAACACTAAGAAATGTTTTAGAAATCAATTTTGAGCAAGTACTTCCTTGGAAATTTAATTACATTAGGCTTCCAAAGCTTTAGGGACAATGTTGATACAGAATTATGGATAAGGAACTTTCTCTGTAACATCTCAACTGCTTTGTGTATGAGCTACATCAGAAGGAAAGCAACCTGGAGTCCCTTGAGATAGAACATCAGAAAAGGATAAAATGTTTTTCATCACCAGAATTCAAAGTGTTATGTCAAGCACTTGCACGCTGTTAGTAATTATTGCTTTAGAAGTAAACAAGGTTGTGACGGAAGCCACTTCTAGAAAATACCTTTATAAAATAGATCGTGAGAAAAGAGTTTGCAAGTTAAATAAAAATGATGTGTGATTATTTGAAAGCAGAGACCATTTTCACTACATAGGACAGCACATTTCTCACCTTGGAAGGTATAATATAAATGCTGAAATTATGTTTTGGCAAACTGGCATTCATGCAAAAATATGGGTTTAGCAGTAGGAATTATAGTAAGAGTAAATCCAGAAGACACTGAGTTTTGAAAACAGCAAGCTATTATGAAGAAATAGATCTAGAGTAGTGTGAACACTGGCCCTGGACTGCTTGGGTTCAGTGCTAGCTGGGTCAACTCTTATTTGTTGGAGCTTGAATAAACTACCCACTATCTGTTCCTAGTTATCATTAGCTGGAAAATATGATGAATGGTTATAGTCTTTTATAAAATATTTAAAGATAGATATCAGTAATAAATAGAAAATACTGGGAAGTACTACTTGAACAAAATGTGGGCTAGTATACATAAATTACAGTTTTATCATTATGTGTACATTGTTTATATAAAAGAAATGGAAAAGGAGAGGAAAGAACATTTCATAAATAGGTAAAGTGTTTGCTTCTGGGGGTATGAAAATTAAGATTCAGAAATACACATGCATATATAAATATGTCTATGCTTTAATTATCATATATATCTTCAATTGAGTTAGACATGGGGCAGTAATGCTTTTGCCAATACTAGACTGCTCTCTTAGTGAGGGTTTCTATTTCTGCACAAAATATCATGACCAAGAAGCAAGTTGAGGAGGAAAAGATTTATTCAGCTTATACTTCCACATTGCTGTTGATCACCAAGAGAAGTCAGGACTGGAACTCAAGCAGGTCAGGAAGCAGGAGCTGATGCAGAGGCCATGGAGGGATGTTACTTCCTGGCTTGCTTCCGCTCGCTTGCTCAGCTTGCTGAATATAAGTATAAGCTGAATAAATCTTTTCCTCCTCAACTTGCTTCTTGGTCATGATATTTTGTGCAGAAATAGAAACCCTCACTAAGAGAGCAGTCTAGTATTGGCAAAAGCATTACTGCCCCATGTCTAACTCAATTGAAGATATATATGATAATTAAAGCATAGACATATTTATATATGCATGTACATCCCAGGGTTACTAGCACAGGGATGGCACCAACCACAATGGACCCTCTCACCCTTGATCACTAATTGAGAAAATGCCTTACAGATGGATCTAATGCAGGCATTTCCTCAAGGGAAGCTCTTTCTCTGTGATAACTCCACCTTGTATCGAGTTGACACACAAAGCCAGCCAGAACATCTACTAAGAAAACTACAGTGTCAGATATAGGAAATCCCCTTTGAGTTGTTCAGGGAGTCCAAAAAGTATTAAAGCAATGCAGATTTTTGCTGTTGTCCTTGGTTACCTCCCAGAATTTGGAAGTGAGACCCCATTTTAAAGAAAAGACACATATTTTGTACTAAAGACTTGAATAGAACAGACTAGGTATCCTCCTTTATGAGGACTAGCTATCATAGTATGACAAGGTATTTATTAAATTGTCAAGGGATGAAAACAATGAATTGTTGTACCAAGCCACCAAAATGACCAGTCCAGCAAGATGTCATCAGTAGTGTAATAGTGGTACAAATTTTTTGGCTGGCAGGGGAACAGCAGCAGTCTCATTGGTCATAAATTCTGTTAAATAATTGAGAATTGATGCCTGATGTTGTAAACTTGCCTAACTACTCATGATTGTAGGTCATAAAACCTAAGGTAGAAAATACTCCTTCCATTTTTCTAATCCCACATAATGTATAACTGTATTTTACATATTTATCTTCATAACCACAGATATCTACAGCTCTTAAGTCTCAAAAAACAAACAAACAAATAAACAAAACAAACAGAAAACCCATAAAACTTCTTTTTGAAGAAACTGGAAAGTATTATAGAGTTGATGAACTATTCAAAATGCAAAAGAATAAAGGTAAATATGAGTGCCAAGCCACCACAGGTATAATGATACTGCAACTCCTGGAGCTAAGCTGAGACCATCATGGGGTAAGGCAAACAGAGGATTCTAACCTTTGCTTCCAGCTATCATCTTTGAGACATGACAGAAATGAGGCGGTCTTGAAATCTCATCAATATTGGTGCTTGTTAAACAAGACCTGCACAAGGAAATGCTCCGTGACTTGCTGGCACAGATGTGGACATGTCATATGTTTCTAGCTCTAGGTAAAGAGCTAAAATCAGTAGCTGTGGAGAATGAGAGACTCAGTTCTTGCCAGGGATTAACCCACTGTGAGGTTATTCAATCCCAATGCTCAACCCTAAACTTTTACACTTACAATCAACATTGTTACATATGTTTTTGAGCACGTGCGGGTTTGCAAAAAGAAAAAGTAAAGAACGAAATGTTTTGACTTGAATGATGGTGGGTGAGGAGACATGAGGAAAGCAAAGGGGAGAGGAAGATGGAATTCAAACATGTCACTCATGTATAAAAGTCTCCAACAAATTTAAATGACTATTAAGTAAAATGGATTTTATAAAATAGAGATTTTCTTTTTCAGTGATGATAAGATCGGCCTAAGGTGATACCTGGTGGGTTTGTAACTGGTGAAACATTTGAACTCATGGAACATAAAACTTCCAATACACAGAAAGTCTGAATAGGAAAGATTCTAAAATTCCTTTATTAAATTCTAAATAGTGGTTTGAATATGAATCAAAAACAGAGTCTGTTAAAAATACAGGTGCCTGGATAATCAACTTTCAAAATAAAAAACATGGGGATGTCTTTTTCAGGTTGTTGTAGTATAGGTAAAATTTGAAGAAATAGTGGTTCTTTATCTGACCCAGTTGTTTCATTTAGTACACTGAAAATGGAACAAGATTGGAGTAAGATGCCTTAGATAAATTAAGGTTCCCAGCATCACCTTTGAGCCCTGACACCCTGCCCTCCTTTGTTCTGTTG
Organism: Rattus rattus; assembly: GCF_011064425.1. NCBI lineage: Eukaryota > Metazoa > Chordata > Mammalia > Rodentia > Muridae > Rattus > Rattus rattus. The sequence goes on along the minus strand of NC_046166.1, from coordinate 56,780,468 downwards.
GGTGTCCTTCTCCCCATATCACCATGGAGAATGCTGAGCACAAAGGTAATGCCATCCATACCTGACACCCAGGTGGGTACAGAATTGAAACATCCATAAGGCTTCTGAAGGAATAGTCATTAAATCTTCTCATGCACCTGCAGCTTCCTACCCTGTGTCTAAATGTTGGTTAGCAGTAGCATTGTTTCTGATCTTTGAAATTCTCCAGTGGATACAAATAGGGTGTCGATGTACCCCTTACATCTCACTTCTGCATTTCTTCCAAGAGAATGTTACACATCTAATTTTCCTACCAGTGAGGAAAGCGCAGGTGCTCGCAAAAGATGAATCTGACATGATACAACCTTCACTTACTAAAAACAGTTCCTTTGTGAGAATTGGGGAAAGGGGGATGATGAGGTGTCAGAACATATGTTCCTCTTTTTATTTATTTATTTTTTGTTCATTCTCATCAGAAAAATAAGACAGATCTTAGAAAATCGTTGCACTTAGAAGCTATTTGCTGCTATTAGTTTAAGTGTCCCCCCACCAACACACACACACACACACACACACACACACACACACACACTTTATTATCACTGTATTTGAAATCCCCTCTGCAGGGAATTCCACCCTAGGCTCCAGAAGGCATCTGGCGACAGTGTGGAGTTGGATTCGCCTTATGGACAGTCACCGGGAAGATGTGATAATTCCATTTTCTGTCGAACAGCTGAGTGCATGTTGTTAAATGTCAAGCATTTCCACAAACAGCTGGAAAAATGGAGCCACAAAAAAGTCTTGTTTATTACCCTACCGTCTCTTATCCTTTACAGAAACAACTTTGGCCATGTGGTCAGAATATTAATAGCATTTCCATCCAGAAAAGATTTATTCTGTCTTTTAGCAGTAAAAAAGCCTACTTTTTTCATTCTCTCATTTTTCTTCACACTATTTTAACTCAGCAATCATTTAAGGAGGGTTTTCCAAATCTGCCTTCAAACTGACAGCAAGACAGCCATCCTAAAGCTAATTCAGACACAGGGTGGATTGTGTGTTCTGGAGACTCTGATGAGCAATGAAACACGACAGTGAAACTTGGATGGAGTCACCCCCAAAGAGAGAATTTAACTAATGTTATGACATGGGGCATCTCCTAAAATTCGGGAGGCTGACAAAATGGGCCATTTCTAGAAATACCAATACATCAAGTTCTGTCTTAATGTTGTGATTTGCCTATTAGTCTGTAAGTTCTGAATATTGGTAAAAAGGACATTTCCAAATTTTCTATATATGCTGCTTCATTTTAGAAAAATACTTCTGGAATGAGTAGCCCTTGACCCAGAGGATCATAATCACTGTTGAAAAATCTATACATTATAACACTGAGTCCAAAGAGGTTTATTCCAATGATAGTATCATAGTTGAAGCTAGCAGAAGTTCCCCAGTTTATCTCATGTTTTAATTCAGTCAATTGAATGTGGTAAAATTAGTTATTTTAAGAGCAAGGTCACTTGAGCAGCGTGAGCAAGAGGAAACGTAAACGGCTACTAAGTTCAGTAAGTTGAGGAAAAAAGTGTTTGGAAAGGTGCCTCTTCCCCTGTGGTTTGGCCATGTAAACATGACTGGGGGAACAAGGGAATAAAAGAGCTGAAGACACCTGGACAGATGAACAGACAGAGGTACAGACAGAAAAGCTGGACTCATGACGGAGACGCCAGCAGCAATCCATAAATTCAGCTGTGCTTATTTTATACATCTGAATCCAGGAGATGGTTTTATTGTTTCCATGTGAAGAAAAGGCGAGAGTTTGTGTTACAGAGCTACAGGAAGTCAGGCTTAGCTAGTCCTGATGGGAGACACCTTGGAGGAGCAGTCCCAGGCTGTGGTCATCGAGTAGGAAGCAACAGCAGTTGGTAGAAATGAGATGTCACTTTAAGAACCATTGGGAATCAATATCGTGTTTCCGATTGAATTTTCAAAAGTGACTGGCAGTGTTTTTTTTTTCTGTTATGAAGTATAAAAATTTTGGGCAGTTGCTAATGAATCGAGGTTAAGGGCAGCATACAAGATTCTTCAAGAGTAAGTGTAAGTGATTTTTGGACATTCAGTCTGCCCTCTGTAAATGTTCTGTCTACCTACTACTGTCCTCAAAGTCCCATGATTTATCCTTTCCCTTTAGCATGGTAAGTTGGAAAACTAGATTTGTGAGGAACACTGCATATAAATGGGTGACGGGGAAAGTCTGTAAGTTTAAAGTGGCTCATAAGAACTGAGATAATCTCTTTACTTCAGATGATTTTTTTTTCAGAATCCCTCCACTTCAAGATCATCATCAACAAAAATGTTTCAAATGTCATCATAAAATCTAGCACTAGGAATGATGGTTTAAAATTAAAATAAATTATTAAAATATAGGTACACAGCTGATGTATAGGCTGCTACTGAGGCCCCTTCCCTCATGTCGTTCTGTTTCTTGAGGCAGTCATCATTCAGCCCAGGAAAGTAAGTTAGTACGAAACTCATCCCTTCAAGATGCTCTGTGGGATCCTGCCACAGCCACCAATTACCAAAACGGAATAAGAAAAGAACAACAAACAAACAAACAAACAAGATAACTAAGAACAATAACACAAAACACCAAACAACTCTAGCTCAACCCAGTTAGATGCCAGAAAGAACAATCAACTTCAACTGAACAGAGCTCAATCAGATATTAAAATACATTTTATTTTTATACATTCCATTGAACCAAATGTTCATGCTGAATTCTTAAATGTGATGTTATTATAAATGCAAATAATATTTTGGATAGTTGGGTTTCTAATTGCATTTATTCCTCAAAGAAAAACTTCTGTTCTGGCTATACCCTGAGCAGCTTTTTCTGATGTCCCAAATCTTCATTGCTTGGCACAACAAGCATTCAACATGGACGTTCACAAAGTGAAGACCCAGAATGTATTATCTAAAACTCAATTTGCTCAACTCTAGTTCCAGATAGAAAAATCATTTTTCTTTGGAGGTTCCTAAGCTGTTATCTAGAGTGACTGATGGTGATCACACGTTAGTGGAAGTCAGCTGTCTGTGTTAAAAGCACTTAGCATTGCTAGGTCTCTGCCAAGGGTGTCAGGACGTGCATCCTACTGAAGAGGCAACAGCAATTTCATATAGATCAGATTTGTTCCTCTTTTTGCTGAGATGTTGCAGGGGGGGAAAAAAGTAACTGCCTTCTGCCCCTGTCAGAGTTAAAGTTTCTGTGAGCCAGCCTTGGGTTCTGGCCAATGGAGTACTGATTGATATTGAAAGAAAAGGTCTTTATTATAAGTACAGAAAGAGAGAATGGAGTTAAATTCTCTCCCTCTCTCTCCCCTTCACCCTCCCTTCCCTACCCCCTCCTTCTTTTTCCCCATAAAGGAACATTTCTAGGTATATTCTTTTTTTGTCAAAATGATAGATAACAGATAAAATGTTTGCGGTGCCATGAAATGAAAAAACATGCTGATATGTATGTATATGTAACAGAATTACATATAAAATATAAATATTTTTAAAATATATGTAAAGTATATGTTATATGAAATTCAAAATTCAATATATTATATATAATATTTACAGTTCCAAACACACACACACACACACACACACACACACACACATATTTGTGTATATATATATGAAAAGAGAGAGGAAAAAGTGTGTGTATGCACATGTATACGGGTGACTATATGTGACAAAAGTATCCCAGGTGACAGGTAATTGGATGCTCAGCCCCTAATTATATCCTTTGAAAGTGCAGGATCAACTTTTAACCTCTGAGCTATCTTTCAAGTCCTCATGAAAGAGATACTTTAAGGCAATTATTCTTAACCTATGAGTCACTACCCTTGGGGGGGGGGTGAATGACCCTTTCACTGGCATCACATTTCAGATATCCTGCTTATCAGGTATTTGCACTACGATTCATAACACTAACAAAATTCCACTTGTGAAGTAGCATTGAAAATGACTTCATGGTTCGGGCTCACCACAACATGAAGAACTACTACTGTAGTAAAGGTTTGGTGCATTAGGAAGGTAGAGAAGCATGGCTTTTAGGTATTGTGATGTAAGGGTTTTCCTCAAAGGCACCTGCTTCTCTTAGCTCCCAGCCCCATCACCTGAATGAATGTTGCTACTTCTCCTATGCGGATCTCTAGAATTTCACCACTCCTCCCATCATGCTCAATACTTTGCCTAGTGCTGAAACTCTACTTTTTTATGATTGTCTAAAATAGCCCTTCAAACATCACTGTTTCCAGAATATTCCTTGTCTTGCTGATCTTCTTCTTGCCTATCAATGCTGCCTGTACCTAGATCAAACAGGTAACCCCCACCCCAGGTCTTCCTGACGATACCTATGACCTGGAATTTCTTTCATACTTACAAAACTAAGACTACCGAAATGTCCCTCAACACATTTTAAACTTCCTCTATACACTTACATTGAAGTAGTTTTAAACAATTGTTTCTTTTGAGCTACACATTAATGTGCGTTTTCACACTTCATTGTATTGAAATGTTTCAAAAGAATCATTTCTTCAAATTAATGCACCCGTTTTTCTTGTGTGTGTCTGTCTTGGTAGTTCCTCTTCCTCTAAACATAATATTTTGAATTTTGGATTCATCCATATACTTAAGTAGTTCATTACTGAGCTCTGTATGAGGCTAGGTCTAATTAAAATGATGGTGATATGTGTGTGTGTGTGTGTGTGTGTGTGTGTGTGTGTGTGTGCATGATAATACTGAAGTTTATTTTTTCCAAAAATGTTAACATCTTGCATAATCTAGGTAGTTTCATTTCTCGATTTTTAAATGTAACATTCCATACTGGATATCAAGAACACAGAGGCTAACTAAAACTCTTCTGCTATAAAAGAGAAACTGAGGCCCAATGAAATGTAATGATTCATACCCAATTGTTCATTTTCCAGATGTCTGTTCTGAAAGAGTTCCAAAGGACTTACTGCCAGCTCTGATTTGATGAATTTAAGCAAAGTTACACATTTATGGTTTCAGTGAATGCCTGTGCAAGGAGACACAGCAAGATGTAGCAAGGAAAGACACTACTCATGCATTTCTCATCATGCCTTGGATTAGATTGCTACATTATAAATGTTATAATTAGTGCTGACATTGAAGTTGCATAGTGGATGTACTTGTCTTTATTTTAATGAAAACTTTAATCTTATTAAGATTAACTAACTTGCCTGCAGTCACCTCTAGCAAATGACAGAGGTAAATTCCAAGTATAGATTTGTCAGGCTCCAAACACCATGCTCATAAAAATCTTAGAGCATTGAAATAGTTGACCTATCCCAGAGAGGAGAAGAGATAATTAATTTTTTCAGCCAGTTTTAGAAAATTTCATTAGTGGGTGAAGAAAAACTTTAAACTAACCTTTGAAAATGATTTTTAACCTATTTTATCTAACTACACAATTAGCTGGTTTTATCATCTACTTGTACATTTACTGATGCACAAAACTTTAGGAAGGGCCTATTTTGAGGCAGCCACTGTTCTAGGCACTGTTGGGAGGTACTCAAAAGGAAGACAAGAAAGGCCCCTTCCCTCACAGTCCAGGCCAAACAGGAAGTAAACCCAAATCACAATTAATTGATGATTATATAGCTATGGCATGCCAAGAGATAAGTGTATGTAAGCCTAGGTAAAAGAAGATGATCACGATGTAGTGAGACATGGTACAGTTTACAAATTAACACATCAGATTAAGAGAATTCTCCAAATCGGAAACACTGGAATCAAGGCATGTCTACACAGGGAAGGGCTACAAGGAAGCTAAACATAAGGAGAAGGAATCTGGGGGAAATCCAAGGAGATTCTAGAAAACTGCTGAACAGTGAACTCTATCGCAGATCATCCCTGGGTATCTCCTTTGTCCTACACTACCATGCATTGCATCAACTTTTGCCCTGTCAAGCTTTTGGGGAGGAAATAAATCATAACATATGATGCCATTATTTCTCATAGTGTCAAACACAAAGCAGAAGTTTTATAAAATGGAAAATGTGCTGCCCCAAGTGTCAGATGACAGTGTAGTAATAGATTTCCTGAATTCCAATTTAATCTCTGAGTCCCCTTCCCCTGGATTCTACTGCATTTTTTCCCTTGGTATGAGGTTCCTGTTAATTCCCAGTGGTAGACTTTTCCCATAAGGATTATAGATCTCCATGTAACGCCAATGAATGATCTGAGGCTACAGGCTTTCTAATGTTACAGATTTTGTTCCAATGCGTATAGAAAAGTCTTCAAACTGAAGTTTCTGGACTGGCTAAGCTCATCAAGCCGGAGACTTTAAGTGTATTCAACGCTGATATTCTGCCCTTGAATTTTCATTCTAAAGAAGCACTTTTTCCCCAAAAGCGTCCTTCTCTTGCAGGTTAGGATTTGTTATTGTGTCCTTAATGATTTCTGTTTAACAAAGAATATGAAAATTTCTCCATTATGATCGTGATCACTGAAAAGTCTGAAGTGAGTGACATTCCCAGGTAAATAACAATTTAAATCTTGGCCAGAATTGCTCTGTGATTTTATTTGAGAGAAACCTGAACACACACACATACACACACACACACACACACACACACACACACACACACACACATACACACACTTTTCTCTCTTCTCATATATATACATATATAATATATATATTAAAATTTATTATATATAATTTTTATATATTTCAAATGTATATGTATGTAATTCTTATATATATATATGTGTGTATGTGTGTGTGTGTGTGTATGTAATCATTATAGCTTTAACAATTTTTATCTGTTATCTTTTTGACAAAAACTGGAATGGTCCTAGAAATCTTCCTACTCATTATTTTATTATCTCAACCATGTGCTTTGTGATGTTGAGCTTTTAACATCTAGACTTTTCTTTCTTCTTTCTTTCTGGAACTATACTCTTAAACGAAGCTTCTTCAGCGATGACCATCTAAGCATGGTCGTGAATGGGTCCGCACTCAAAGTGCTTTATATTGGAACGTGTGAAGACTCCCTGAATACAGTCCCAAGGCACCTTTTGTTTGAGAAGCCCATTGCTTCAGAAATTATTAATATCATAAAGATCGTAAAGCTATGTATGTTCTTTAATTCAGTCTCTTCTGTCACTTTTTTAAGTGATCATTCAGAGTCAGGTATGACATATGGTCAGGCTCTGAAAGAAGCACATCGAGGATTGGTCAGAAAGTTGCTCTACGTGTGTGAGTTCAAAGCACCTTGGGAGATTACAAAGCACCTTGAACCAGGAGGGAAGACAAAGTGCACCTTTAAAGGCACAGTTGTAGTCGTGCAGTCAGCATTGGAACTGTTTGTTTGATGGTTTGTTTGCTTTTTGTTTTGTTTTGTTTTTAATCAGCACAGCACAGGAAATAATGACTTAATGGAATTTAGGGATCAAGTTAAAAGATTTGGGTTCTAGTCTGTAATAAAAGCTAAGTAAAAACCCTAGAGTGGTGATCAGGTTAATAGTAATTAATATTAACACCTTTTGCTATAGTCCAATTTTCTTCAATATACCTTGAACAAGATAATCAGAATAGTGTATCTAAAACATCATTGTGATTGCAATTAATCTCTTACTTAATATAATGAAGACCAATTTCTTATCTACTTCATAAAACCCAGACTTGTTTACCTGGGATATGTTTCTTCTGGATTTGATTCCTGCTTATTTTTCCTCATTGCCTCATCTCTTGCCGCTCTATGCTCATACAACTTTTAAATCTCTAATTACATTTGATGCATGGTATATATTCTCTCACTACATATGATTTTTCCACATACATATATGTTTGGTCTTGGGTGAACTACAAATCAAAACTACTAAGTTCCTACAAGAGTAGTCTAAACATACCTTAGAATAGTTAATTTATCGGAGTACCTTACATGCACTTTGAGGCTTTTGAGTTTTTTCTCTTAGTTCAGTGCTTCAGCTGTATGGGCAAGCCTATTCCTCTCATTGTATATGACATTAGGTTATGTTAGGCTATCATGCTATATATACGTTGAGTTATATATTGTATGTGTTATCATTTGAATGATGAATGCCTTCCACAACTCATGTATTTGAACACTTAGTCCCCAGGTTGTGACGTAGCTTAAGGAGGTTATGGAACAGTTAGGAAAGAGAGAGCATTCTTGGAGGAGGTACATAACATTGAGCGTGGTTTGAGATTTCCTATTCTGGTCTACTCTGTTTTGTCTACTTCTACTGTGTAGATAAGATTTTATCAGCCAGCTTCCTGGCTGTCAGACTGGCATCAAGTTCTTTGATTTTGCAGACATTATGGACAGATCACCTCCGGAACTGCAAGCCAAAGAAAACCCATTCTTACCTAAGTTGCTTTTGGACAACAGGCTCTATGGAAATAACAGCAAAGTAACTAATATAATGAAATATTATATTTCATATTTAGAAGGATTTCATCTTTCCTTCAGTATGGTTAAGATCAGTTTTAGGGTTAGTGTTAAGGTTATGGTTATGGTTAGTAATAAATATAATATGGAATAAATACAGTTACAGTTCAAACAAACATAGTTTCAAAATATTGAGGAAATCTACTTTTGTACTGAACATGTACTGTCTTTTCTGTATTGTGATATATTTTTATATTTATTTTACTCTCAAATATTACATCTGGACCACAGTTTGCTCTCATTCCTCTCCTAGTCCTTCCCCCACAACTCCCTCAGATCCACTCCTTTCTGATTACCTTCAGAAAAATGCAGATTTCCCAGAGAGATCTTTCTCTCTCTCTCTCTCTCTCTCTCTCTCTCTCTCTCTCTCTCTCTCTCTCTCTCTCTCTCTCTCCCCCCCCCTCTCTCTCTTTCTTTCCTTCTTTCTTTCTTTCTTTCTTTCTCTCTTTCTTCCTTCCTTCCTTCCTTTCTTTCTTTCTTTCTTTCCTTTTTATTTTTTCCATCTTTATTAAATTGGGTATTTCTTATTTACATTTCAAATGTTATTCCCTTTCCCGGTTTCCAGGCCAAAATCCCCCTAACCCCTCCCCCTCCCCTTCTATTTGGGTATTCCCCTCCCCATCCCCCCCATTACAGCCCTCCCTACAACAATCCCATTCACTGGGGGTCCAGCCTTGGCAGGGTCAAGGGTTTCCCCTTTCACTGGTGCCCCTACTAGGCTATTCATTGCTATACATGAATTTGGAGCCCAGGGTCAGTCCATATATAGTCCATATACAGTCCATATATAGTGGCTTAGTCCCTGTAAGCTCTGGTTGGTTGGCATTGTTGTTCACATGGGGTCTCGAGCCCCTTCAGCTCTTTCAGTGCTTTCTCTGATTCCTTCAACAGGGGTCCTGTTCTCAGTTCAGTGGTTTGTTGCTGGCATTCGCCTATGTATTTGCCATATTCCGGTTGTGTCTCTCAGGAGAGATATACATCCGGTTCCTGTCAGCCTGCATCTCTTTGCTTCATCCATCTTATCTAGTTTGGTGGCTGTATATGTATGGGTGAGGCAGGCTCTGAATGGGCATTCCTTCAGTCTCTGTTCTAAACTTTGCCTCCCTATCCCTTCCTAAGGGTATTCTTGTTCCCCTTTTAAAGAAGGAGTGAAGCATCCACATTTTTGTCATCCTTCTTGCATTTCATGTGTTCTGTGCATCTTGGGCAATTCGAGCATTTGGTCTAATATCCACTTATCAATGAATGCAAACCATGTGTGCTTTTCTGTGATTGGGTTATCTCAGTCGGGATGATATTTTCCAGTTCCATCCATTTGCCTATGAATTTCATATAGTCATTGTTTGTGATATCTGAGTAGTATTCCATTGTGTAGATATACCACAATTTCTGTATCCATTCCTCGGTTGAAGGACATCTGGGCTCTTTCTAACTTCTAGCTATTAAAAATAAGGCTGCTATGAACATAGTGGAGCATGTGTCTTTGTTATATGTTGGAGCATCTTTTGGGTATATGCCCAAGAGGAGTGTAGCTGGGTCCTCAGGTAGTCCGATGTCCAATTTTCTGAGGAACCTCCAGACTGATTTCCAGAATGGATGTAGCAGTCTGCAATCCCACCAACAATGGAGGAGTGTTCCTCTTTCTCCACATCCTCACCAGCTGTCGCCAGAGTTTTTGATCTTAGCCATTCTGACTGGTGTGAGGTTGAATCTCAGGGTGCTTTTGATTTGCATTTCCCTTATGACTAAAGATGTTGAACATTTCTTTAGGTGCTTCTCAGCCATTTCATATTCCTCAGCTGTGAATTCTTTGTTTAACTCTGAACCCCATTTTTTTCGTGAGCTCTTTGTATATTTTGGATATAAGCCCTCTATCAGTTGTAGGATTGGTAAAGAACTTTTCCCAATCTGTTGGTTACCGTTTTGTCCTAACCACAGTGTCCTTTGCCTTACAGAAGCTTTGCAGTTTTATGAGACCCCATTTGTTGATTCTTGACCTTAGAGCATAAGCCATTGTTGTTTTGTTCAGGAAATTTTCTCCTGTGCCATGTGTTCAAGATTCTTCCCCACTTTTTCTTCTATTAGTTTGAGTGTATCCAGTTTAATGTAGAGGTCCTCGATCCACTTGGACTTAAGCTTTGTACAGGGTGATAAGCACAGATCGATCTGCATTCTTCTACATGTTGACCTCCAGTTGAACCAGCACCATTTGCTGAAAATGCTATCTTTTTTCCATTGGATGGTTTTGGCTCCTTTGTCAAAAATCAAGTGACCATAGGTGTGTAGATTCATTTCTGGGTCTTCAATTGTATTCCATTGGTCTATCTGTCTGTGTCTGTACCAATACCATGCAGTTTTTATCACTATTGCTCTGTAATACTGCTTGAGTTCAGGGATAGTGATTCCCCCAGAAGTCCTTTTATTGTTGAGGATAGTTTTAGCTATCCTGGGTTTTTTGTTATTCCAGATGAATTTGCAAATTGTTCTAAATCTCTGAAGAATTGGATTGGAATTTTGATGAGTATTGCATTGAACCTGCAGATTGCTTTTGGCAAAATGGCCATTTTTACTATATTAATCCTGCCAATCTATGAGCATGGGAGATCTTTCCATCTTCTGAGAGCTTCAATTTCTTTCTTCAGAGGCTTGAAATTCTTATACAGATCTTTCACTTGCTTGGTTAACTTCACACCGAGGTATTTTATATTATTTGGGACTATTATTAAGGGTGTCATTTCCCTAATTTCTTTCTCAGCTTGTTTCTCTTTTGTGTAGAGGAAGGCTACTGATTTATTTGAGTTAATTTTATACCCTGTCACTTTGCTGAAGGTGTCTGTCAGGTTTAGTAGTTCTGTGGTGGAACTTTTGGGATCACTTAAATATACTATCATATAAGAAAGAAATTTCTTAATGTGAGTTTTTTTAAAGAGGTACAGTATGATAACCATCTCTGTAGTATTTGCATTTCATTATGTACAATAGCTAATTACTTAAAGTGAATACACAGATGTGTCTATAAGAGGATTTTCAGTTTTTTAGAAACACACCTAGTTTTTATGCATGCTAAGGAGCAATTATTCAAGAGTTGAATATATATATATATATACATATATATACATATATATATAATTGTATAATGTTAAATATTTAGTTACTCAGAATATGCTTTAAAACAGCTAAATATTCCTGAGATTTGCCAATTGGATAACTAGAAAAATACATGCATACCTTTTCCAATATAGAAGACAAGTTCTATCTATTTCCAATGAGTCATTCACCTAAAGATAACTGGATAAAATAATTCATTATGTTGATGGAATTTTATTTCATTTTTATTACATCAAATCATCAAATAGTCCCTTCACATTTCTGGGAAATTCTACTTAATTTCTCTAATGAATTCATTGGCTTACACTCCAGACAGGTAGTTCATATCTTCCTCTGTATCTTAGCTCTTGTAGATCTTCTAGCCTCTACTGATATCCTTCCTCCTAATTTCACTGAGAAAATAGTTTTTCATGTTAAAAAATCCCATATCTGTCCTTCTTCACCTTCTGCATTTATTTTTTACTTATTCATCTCTAGGTGCTTAGAGATTACAATATCCAACTGAATATATTATTAGTTTGTTTTGGTTGTCACCCTCCTCATCCACATGGTGCTAGACAGCAAGCTCTCTGAGAATCAGATCCTTCCAGTGTTTTGTTTACTTCTGGCCCCGCTGCTCCTAGCTGCACCCATGAAAAACAATCCCAAACCTTGATAACATAAAATTTTAAATGTTCCCATTGACAGATATGAAATTGTTTTCATTTCCTGAAACTGCACCAAGGTTATGTCCATTCTACCTTAGCAGGTTAACTATTTATTTTTAATGTCCAAAACCAATGTTCATTCTTATGATCCCAATATGAGGCCATTAGGCATGAGGATGCCATTTATTCTTTGCAGAACAGTGTATGGATGAGAAGCCAAATGATGATTGAAATGCATCTACCCAGAGGAAAGGACATTTACCAAATAATTACAGTAGGCAGTATTAACAGCTGTAATTAATTTTTATAACTTTTCATGTACTCAAGAACTTCTCTGTGAAAATATTATAACAACTTCGATCATATAACAAATAACTACGCTTGATTCTGCATGCTCTTCCACCTATTGCTCCACATTTATGTGATCCATCATAAGAAAGCTTCCAGAAGGTGATACCATATGATTGCACTTATGATGGTATAAAAGAAACATTTTGAATCTGTCTACAAATCTAACGTGGTTTGGTCAAGAAGAGAGTATACTACAAAGAAAAAATAGTGAAGTGCTTGGGTGTGAGCTACATTTTCATAGAATTTGCAATTCCACTTTCACTGATGAAAGAGGAGAGGAACTTTCAAGAAACAGAATTGAGTGTGTTTCCTAAGAAATGATGGCTAGCACTTTGGCTTACACAGCATTCACCAAGTCCTGTCACATGGTAATATTGAGGCCCTGGAGACAAGGAATTTAAATCATCATTTTGTCCAAGAGAGCTGAAATCAGGTGTTATTGAACTATTCAGAGACATGTTTACTGTCTTATATTAGTTTATATTCTTTCACTCTGTTATCTCCTACAACCTTTTTTTTTTAAATTTTTAGACTGTATTTGTATCTTTTGTTGATGCTGCCTTTGCATAATCCAGCAGTGACTGATTAATTTTTGAGTTAGGATCAAACTCAAAAAATGTGTCCCTGACATTCCCAGAATGTAGACTAAGACAGTCTTGAACTGAAGGAAAGCTTCCTTCCTCTGCCTCCAAGAGCAGAACTAATGGGGTGCACCACAATTCCCAGCCTGGAGCAATTTTGTAAATTAGCTTTAGTGAAGTTTACTTGGTACATGAAGTATAGTGCTTGACATATTTAATGTTTAGTACAGTACAGTTGACACGGGCTCAACACTTGTGCGGTTTGATTAATTCAATGTGACTGTTGCTCAGAAAATCAGTCTGCCTCGGTAATTTGTTAACTCAGGAGGATGTGATTCTCACACATTGCAGAGAGAAGGAAAAGCATTGTTCATTATCACATTTCCTACTTGCACACATTCCTATGGCGCTGGCTATTTTTATGTCCACTTGACACAAGTAGAGTCATCTGAAAGAAGGGAACCTCAATTGAGCAAATGCCTCCATAAAATCTGGCTCTATGGCATTTTCTTAATTAATGATTGAAGTGGGAGGGCCCAGATCCTTGTGGGTGGTGCCACTACTGTGTTGGTGGTCCAGAGTTCTATAAGAGCGCAGGCTGAGCAAGCCGGTAAGCGGCACTCCTTCATGACCTCCACATCATTTCCTGCCTCCAGGTTCCTGCCTTGTTTCAGCTTCTGCCCTTCCTTCAGTGATGAACTTGATACGGAAGTATAAGTCAAACAAACCCTTTCTTCCCAAAGTTGATTTGATCATGCTGTTTCATCAAAGCAAAAGAAACCATAATTGAAACATCTGATCAGAGAAGGGTTCTTGTTTCTTCTTCTGACACCATTGGAAGTATGCAGGCCATCGTTTCTTATAATAATAGTAGCTCCTGTTTACTGTTTCTACCAATAATTAACTGTTCCCCCAGTCTCCAATAACAAGCCTACTTGAAAATAAGGTATCTTTATCCTTTCATTGAAGAAATTGAGATTTTACCATGTCATGTATTAATGAACTTGAAAGAATAAAATCCAATACCACCATTTCCATTATTGCTCGAAAGATCAAAACATGGATATAAGAGTTTAATAGTCTTAGAATTCATGAAAGATAAATCAGCAAATATACTTTTTGAATCATAACATACTTCCTAATGTTTTGTAAATATAACTTCTCATATCTTATAATTCTTGAATGGGCTCTGCCTCACCTGACAGAGAATAAACAGGAATTCAGTCTTCTGTAAATAACAAAACCTGGTAGGATACTGAGAAAATGGGACATGCCTTGGAGTTCTTCATACTCTTGTGTAGGAGGGTTCTGTTTTGTCCCAAGCAAAGGGAACTTGAGAAGACAGGAAAAGAAAGTAATTTTCTGGGAAGCTGGTCTCTTCCCACCAACACATATGCCTGAGCACATGAAATAGGATAATGGAGACTTCCTGTCTAATAATGGAGAAGATGAGACAATCAACATTAGAATAAGGTCTTCTATAAGTTCTCTTAACAGAGAGACACAGAGACAGAGAGAAAGGTTACAGAGAGTTTGGATCCCATTACCCATATCAGGTAGGTAACAAATGCCTTTAAACTCCAGTTTCAGAGTCTCTGATATCCTCTTAGGCACTTGTAAACATGTGGTACACATATATACATACGCACAAATGCATGTAAATAAATAACTTTTAAATTACAGTAATGGGATACACTTGAGATATCTAATTTTATTATTTTGTTCTAAGTTTTTTGATTTAACATTTACTGAGAAATAATTCATAAATTATATAAACCATCTCATAAAGTAAACAATCCAGCAGATACATACATATGTTCATAGGTTTGTGCAACCATCGCAATTTAACTTACAGTATTTCTTTCTCTTAATGAAAATCCTAGTCATCTGACCTGTAGGACAAAGTAATCATTGATAGATTTGCCTATTGTAAGCATTTGCTGTAAGTGTAATCCTAGCAGATGTGGTCTTTTGTGGCTTCCATTTGATGCTGCAATGCCGTTAAGAGTCAATCATGTGGTATCAAGTAGCAGTTCCCCCTTTTCTATGTCCTATAATATTCCATTGGATGCTTATACTATATTTTATTTACAAAATTCATCAGCTTATGAACATCTAGATTTTTAATACTATTAGGTATTGTGAATAGCACTATTATGAATGTGCATTATACGTTCATGTGTAGAAACAACATTTTTATCTTTTTAAAAAAGGATTCTCATCAATGGACAGATCATGGAAACAGAAATTAAACAGAGACGTAGAAAGACTAAGAGAAGTCATGAGCCAAATGGACTTAACAGATATTTATAGAACATTCTATCCTAAAGCAAAAGGATATACCTTCTTCTCAGCTCCTCATGGTACTTTCTCCAAAATTGACCATATAATTGGTCAAAAAATGGGCCTCAACAGGTACAGAAAGATAGAAATAATCCCATACGTGCTATCAGACCACCACGGCCTAAAACTGGTCTTCAATAACAATAAGGGAAGAATGCCCACATATACGTGGAAATTGAACAATGCTCTACTCAATGATAACCTGGTCAAGGAAGAAATAAAGAAAGAAATTAAAGACTTTTTAGAATTTAATGAAAATGAAGATACAACATACCCAAACTTATGGGACACAATGAAAGCTGTGCTAAGGGGAAAACTCATAGCGCTGAGTGCCTGCAGAAAGAAACAGGAAAGAGCATATGTCAGCAGCTTGACAGCACACCTAAAAGCTCTAGAACAAAAAGAAGCAAATACACCCAGGAGGAGTAGAAGGCAGGAAATAATCAAACTCAGAGCTGAAATCAACCAAGTAGAAACAAAAAGAAGCATAGAAAGAATCAACAGAACCAAAAGTTGGTTCTTTGAGAAAATCAACAAGATAGATAAACCCTTAGCCAGACTAACGAGAGGACACAGAGAGTGTGTCCAAATTAACAAAATCAGAAATGAAAAGGAGACATAACTACAGATTCAGAGGAAATTCAAAAAATCATCAGATCTTACTATAAAAGCCTATATTCAACAAAACTTGAAAATTTGCAGGAAATGGACAATTTCCTAGACAGATACCAGGTACCGAAGTTAAATCAGGAACAGATAAACCAGTTAAACAACCCCATAACCCCTAAGGAAATAGAAGAAGTCATTAAAGGTCTCCCAACCAAAAAGAGCCCAGGTCCAGACGGGTTTAGTGCAGAATTCTATCAGACCTTCATAGAAGACCTCGTACCAATATTATCCAAACTATTCCACAAAATTGAAACAGATGGAGCACTACCGAATTCCTTCTATGAAGCCGCAATTACTCTTATACCTAAACCACACAAAGACCCAACAAAGAAAGAGAACTTCAGACCAATTTCCCTTATGAATATCGATGCAAAAATACTCAATAAAATTCTGGCAAACCGAATCCAAGAGCACATCAAAACAATCATTCACCATGATCAAGTAGGCTTCATCCCAGGCATGCAGGGATGGTTTAATATATGGAAAACCATCAACGTGATCCATTATATAAACAAACTGAAAGAACAAAACCACATGATCATTTCATTAGATGCTGAGAAAGCATTTGACAAAATTCAACACCCTTCATGATAAAAAGTCCTGGAAAGAATAGGAATTCAAGGCCCATACCTAAACATAGTAAAAGCCATATACAGCAAAACCAGTTGCTAACATTAAACTAAATGGAGAGAAACTTGAAGCAATCCCACTAAAATCAGGGACTAGACAAGGCTGCCCACTCTCTCCTACTTATTCAATATAGTTCTTGAAGTTCTAGCCAGAGCAATCAGACAACAAAAAGGAGGTCAAGGATACAGATCGGAAAAGAAGAAGTCAAAATATCACTATTTGCAGATGATATGATAGTATATTTAAGTGATCCCAAAAGTTCCACCAGAGAACTACTAAAGCTGATAAACAACTTCAGCAAAGTGGCTGGGTATAAAATTAACTCAAATAAATCAGTAGCCTTCCTCTACACAAAAGAGAAACAGGCCGAGTAAGAAATTAGGGAAATGACACCCTTCATAATAGATCCAAATAATATAAAGTACCTCGGTGTGACTTCAACCAAGCAAGGGAAAGATCTGTACAATAAGAACTTCAAGACTCTGAAGAAAGAAATTGAAGAAGATCTCAGAAGATGGAAAGATCTCCCATGCTCATGGATTGGCAGGATTAATATAGTAAAATGGCCATTCTACCAAAAAGCGATCTACAGATTCAATGCAATCCCCATCAAAATACCAATCCAATTCTTCAAAGAGTTAGACAGAACAATTTGCAAATTCATCTGGAATAACAAAAACCCAGGATAGCTAAAACTATCCTCAACAATAAAAGGACTTCAGGGGAATCACTATCCCAGATCTCAAGCAGTATTACAGAGCAATAGTGATAAAAACTGCATGGTATTGGTACAGAGACAGACAGATAGACCAATGGAACAGAATTGAAGACCCAGAAATGAACCCACACACCTATGGGCACTTGATTTTTGAAAAAGGAGCCAAAACCATCCAATGGAAAAAAGATAGCATTTTCAGCAAATGGTGCTGGTTCAACTGGAGGTCAATATGTAGAAGAATGCAGATCGATCCATGCTTATCACCCTGTACAAAGCTTAAGTCCAAGTGGATCAAGGACCTCCACATCAAACCAGATACACTCAAACTAATAGAAGAAAAACTCGGGAAGCATTTGGAACACATGGGCACTGGAAAAAATTTCCTGAACAAAACACCCATGGCTTATGCTCTAAGATCAAGAATCGACAAATGGGATCTCATAAAACTGCAAAGCTTCTGTAAGGCAAAGGACACTGTGGTTAGGACAAAACGGCAACCAACAGATTGGGAAAAGATCTTTACCAATCCTACAACAGATAGAGGGCTTATATCCAAAATATACAAAGAACTGAAGAAGTTAGACAGCAGGGAGGCAAATAACCCTATTAAAAATGGGGTTCAGAGCTAAACAGAGAATTCACAGCTGAGGAATGCCGGTGGCTGAGAAACACCTAAAGAAATGTTCAACATCGTTAGTCATAAGGGAAATGCAAATCAAAACAACCCTGAGATTTCACCTCACACCAGTGAGAATGGCTAAGATCAAAAACTCAGGTGACAGCAAATGCTGGCGAGGATGTGGAGAAAGGGGAACACTCCTCCATTGTTGGTGGGGTTGCAGACTGCTACAACCATTCTGGAAATCAGTCTGGAGGTTCCTCAGAAAATTGGACATTGAACTGCCTGAGGATCCAGCTATACCTCTCCTGGGCATATACCCAAAAGTTGCCCCAACATATAAAAGACACGTGCTCCACTATGTTCATCGCAGCCTTATTTATAATAGCCAGAAGCTGGAAAGAACCCAGATGCCCTTCAACAGAGGAATGGATACAGAAAATGTGGTACATCTACACAATGGAATATTACTCAGCTATCAAAACAATGACTTTTGTGAAAATTGTAGGGCAAATGGTTGAACTGGAAACTATCATCCTGAGTGAGCTAACCCAATCACAGAAAGACATACATGGTATGTACTCATTGATAAGTGGCTATTAGCCCAAATGCTTGAATTACCCTAGATGCCTAGAACAAATGAAACTCAAGACGGATGATCAAACTGTGAATGCATATCGCCTCCTGAGAGACACAGCCAGAATACAGCAAATACAGAGGCGTATGCCAGCAGGAAACCACTGAACTGAGAACAGGACCCCTGTTGAAGGAATCAGAGAAAGAACTGGAAGAGCTTGAAGGAGCTCGAGACCCCATATGTACAGCAATGCCAACCAACCAGAGCTTCCAGGGACTAAGCCACTACCCAAAGACTATACATGGACTGACCCTGGACTCTGACCTCGTAGGGTGCAATGAATATCCTAGTAAGAGCACCAGTGGAAGGGGAAGCCCTGGGTCCTGCTAAGACTGAACCCCTAGTGAACTAGACTGTTGGGGAGAGGGCAGCAATGGGGGGAGGGTTGGGAGGGGAACACCCATAAGGAAGAGGAGGGGGGAGGGGGATGTTTGCCCGGAAACCGGGAAAGGGAATAACACTCGAAATGTATATAAGAAATACTCAAGTTAATAATAATAATAATAATAATAATAATAATAATAATAATAAAATAATAAAAAGAAAAGAAAGAGGAGTGGCCTCAAAAAAAAAAAAAGGATTGGTTGATTTATTTTTGTGTGAATGTTTTTCTGCATGTGTATCTATCCACCATGCATGTGACTGACGCCCTCAAAATCCAGAAGGCACTGGGCTCCTTGAGACTAGCTTTATGAATGATTATGAACCATGTTTGTACTGGAGTCTATTTATTGTGCAAGAGCAGCATGTACTCTTAAACTACTAAGCCATCTCTGCCACTTCGATTTTCTATGCTATTGAGAAAATGTCTGTCTGTCTGTCTGTCTGTCTGTCTCTCTCTCTCTGTGTGTGTGTGTGTGTGTTTGTGCTTCTCTATAACAAAGATCGATAGTGTGTCTTTTTAAATTTTTTCCATAATTTATTTTTTATTCACAATATATCTCAAACATAGCCCCTCCCTTCTCTCCTCCCAGTCCTGCCCAAGAAAATCCCTCTTCCATTATTTCTTTCCCCTGAGGAGAAGGGAAAATCGCCACCCCCCCTTGTTTACCACCCACCTCCCACCTAGAATATCAAGTCCCTGCAGGATTAAGAACCTTCTCTCCCATTGAGACTCAACCAGGCAGTCCATGCAGTGAAAGGGAATTCAGTGGCAGGCAACAGAGCCAGAGACAGCTCCCCTCCTGAGCCAGAGACAGCCCCCCCCCCGCCGCCTGCTCCAATTGTTAGGGGACCCATATGAAGGCCAAGTTGCACATCTGCTACAAATGTTGGTGGTAGAGGCTGGATTCAGGGCCTGTATGCTCTTTGGTTAGTGGTTCTGTCTCTGTGAACCCATGTTAGTTGACTCTGTAGGTCTTCCTATAATGTCCTTGACCCCTCTGTCTTACTCAGTTCTATCTCCTACTCTTCCATCAGAAATCCTGAATTCAATCTGATGTTTAACTGCAGGTCTCTACGTGTTTCCATCAGATGCTGGATGAAGCCTCTCAGGAGACAATTATGCTAGGCTCCTATCTCTCTTGTATGCAAGCATAGAAGAGTACCCTGTGTTTTCATGATGATTATCATTTTATTTAAACACTGGAGGTACCTAAGGTTGTGATCTTCTCAGTAGATGTCATTTGCTAATGCCTGGGTTTATGATTGTCATTTCTCTAAGAGCCAGGGATAATGAGCAACTTTTCATGTACTTGTGAATGTTTGGGGGGTACTTTTAACATTTCCAATCCTTTGAACATCCATATATACAGAGTCCTTGCATGAGCCAGGGACTGACCTAAGACATAGAAGGAAGTGAGAAGTGACATAGAGAAACACAGAACAGTTTGTTTGAGGTGGATGAGTTCTCTTGCAGAGAAGGTTCAGCACCCTGGAATCCTAGCATTTAGGTACAATTGAACAAACAGGAAGACTTACTGCGTACAACTAAATCAAAGCAGGTAGGAGGGAGTTTGGAGGGCAGAGTAGAGACAAGAATATGGGGTGAGGCACTGATTTTAAAGGCCTTTTGAAAATTCATATTAAAACATACTGTAATAAATGCTTCCTAAAATCCAAACATATATAAAATAGATCTAAATGGACTTATCCTATAAAGGGAGAAACAAACAGTTCTAAAACTAGACTGTATATGCTATGAAAGAAAACTCCCAGAGTCAGGAATGGGTTAATTTTTTTGAGTCACTGTCCAAATGGGCCCATAAACACTGCCCCCAAATATTGTAGACATTCCGTTACGTGCCTAGGTCTTTTTTCTCTTTTGTTTTATATCTTCAGATATATTTTAAAGGTAACACATTTTCACCTTTACAGCAATGATTTTACTAATTATAAAAAAAATCCAGCTCTTGAAATACTTATTTATACAATTAATTTTATTTTCTGGAAAAATCACTTTGTTTTTTCTCACGATGAAAAGTGTTATATTTTCTTTGACAAGACCACGGTCTCCCCAGGTTCTGTTTGTTTGTGTGTGTGTGTGTGTGTGTGTGTGTGTGTGTGTGTGTGTGTGTTTAATACCTGCTATGTGGGAATGCTATCATTTTAGCATATCTTTACACTTAAGTTTTATAAAAAAAGCCTCTTGGTCACAAATTAAGCCAGTCCTGTATGGTTTAGCACATTGCTATCTTATCTTTATCACATTAAAAATCACTGTGAACATTCCATCATCTAAAATGTAAAGGGTGCTGAAATCCACTTAAAGATCCATACTGAAACTTTTTCTCAATTTGCTTAAAAGGTCTGGGTGGACAAGCCGTGCCGCCATCCTTCATCCATGATTCACAGCTACTGTGTGGTGGTCACTGCACGTTTCTGTTAGGATACTACTGAACTTTACCCAAGAGGTGAAATTGATGGGGCTCTCAGAAGTCCAAATAATTAGTTTTTAAGGTTAATTTCATGTTAAGACTAAAATTACCTTCGAGTTAACATTCCCTAAATCCAGTTTGCATTTGCCAAGCACGGTGACCATAATTTAGGAAACATGGGTGTCATGTTGTCACCTTTTTGTCTAGAGGGCCCATTGCTGCCAAGAAATCAGTTTTCAGAAGCATTAAAAGATGCAGAGGTGTTGCCAAGGAATTAACAGGTGGGTTTGGCTTACTTGGATTTAGTAGAATACAGGGGCACAGGTGTGATTCCAGGAAATTAAAGAAGCTTAATGAAATGAAGGAAGGCTAACAGGGTTTCAGCAAGGAAAAAGGAGTCAGTTATAAGACAGGACATGCACTTGTACAATGAGGAAAGGACTCAGAGCAAACATTGGGTTGTGCCCCTGGGAGTCATAGACGATGGTTAGAAGAGTGGTTTATATAAGCTGTTGTGTCCTGCTCTGCTCCAGTGGCACGGGTTGAAACCCCATTTTTCCTGTTACTGTATTTGGACATAAGGTCTTTGAGGAGGTAATTACTGTTAAATCAAGTTCAAAGGTGGAACCATAGAAGACCGTGTTGATGTCCTTTGAAAAGAGAAAAAAGACTTCTGGACTCTGTAGTGTTCCTGTTCTGTCTTTCTGCTGCATACACAAAGACAAGGCCTTGAAAGAAACAGCAACAGGACTTGTGTTCAGTCAAGAAAACACTTCCACTAGAGACTGAATATGTAGCTGTCTTGACCGTAAATTTACTGCCTCCAGAATATTAGGAACAAAGATAAGAAGGAAGGAAGGAAGGAAAGAAGGAAGGAAGGAACGAGGGAGGGAGAGAGGGAGGGAGGGAGGAAGGAAGGAAGGAAGGAAGGAAGGAAGGAAGGAAGGAAGGAAGGAAGGAAGGAACGAGGGAAAAGTTCTCTTGTTTAAATCACCAATCTGTGATTGGCATTCAGTTTTGGGAGTTCCTGCAGACCAATGTGAGCAATAAGGGGATCATGTTTAAATATTTGAGAAAATGGTAGTTGTTAAGCTGATACTTACTCAAAATTACAAAATTCTTGTATTGTCTTATAAAAAAAGCAGATGTGCGTGTATAGAACAATACATGGGGCATTATGAACTAATATGGATTATGGTTTCATAAATAAGTGTTGTCTGTCATTAAAAATGCTCCGAGGCTCATGCTCTGACTTCTCCAGGTTCCCTTGCTTCAACTCGATCACAACGATCCCTCAAACTGGAAAATCCTGGAGCTGCAGTCTGCACTCCGCCAGTCCCTTCACTATCTTTGCTAAGCCACCAGCTATCGCCCCAGATTCCCTCTTTCTGCTGCCTACTTTAGCTCTGTGGAAGAAAAACACTAGATAGCTTTATTATTTTAAAACAAGCCAGATGGCACAATTGTTAGGCAGTTATCTGCTAACATATTTCAGCAAACCACGGGTGGCGGAGGCCGCCATTTCCAGCCACCCAAGATCTTACATTGTTGTTACATGCCTCCCATTTCAGAACCTCGGAAGAGCCTTCTCTTTCCCTCGGTCCCTTCTCTTCCTTCTGGGACCATGAAATACCACTTTTTTCCCTTCTCCCAGTAATTGACTCTTGCCTTCTTTATTGACCAAATCAAGAGTCAGTTTTTAGTAACAGCTCCTCTCCCTACAAATTGGTGTGTAGGATATTATATTGGGAGAAAAAAATGTTAGCACAGCAGAAAGAGGAGATAGTATTGATATTGGGGATCTTAGGTTGGGGAATGATGGGATCAGGAGATTCTGAGGAGGCCACATGGGACAGGATCGTTAATTGGTTCTCCTTAATTTGGAGAAAATCCAGGGTATATGTCTAAAATCTTGATGGTGTAAAAAAATTACTCCAGTATTTTTCTCATTCATTTTTATACTATACGATTAGAAATGAAGGGTCTAAAAGATGAAAGGATAGTTTGATGAAGACAAATTTCAGGAAATATAATATTCTTGAATAAGATTATAAAAATGAGGACTACAATATAGTTGGATAGGATAGTAAGAAATGGGGACTAACTATGTTTCAGTCTTGAAACTATAGATTTCATAGTGAAAGGGAATGATCGATAAATAATGAAATATTTTGGTGGATAGGTGCTATGCAACATCTCCTCAAGTTTAAGAAAAGAGTTAGGAAAGAATGAGTTGCAGATGCACAAATAAAGAAAAATATGATAAAAACCAAGAAGAATGATGAATGCTCACAGTCAACTATTGGACTGAGCCAGGAGAGGAGAAGGAGGGGATTGCAACCCCCTAGGAAGAACAACAGTATCAACTAACTGAACACCCCAGACATTTCAGGGACTAAACCACCAACCAATGAGTATACGTGGATGGGTCCATGGCTCCAGCTCCATAGGTAGCAAAGAATCACCCTATCTAGCATCAATGGGAAGGGAGGCCTTGGTCCTATAGAGATTTAATTCCTAAGCGTAGGGAGATGCTAGAGGGGTGAGGCAAAAAGGGGTGCATGAGTGGAGGAACACCTTCATAGAGGCGAAGGGAACAGGGCAATGGGATCGGGGGCTTGGGCAAGGGAGAACAGGAAGGAGGACAAGATTTGAAATGTAAGGAAATAAAATAATCAATAATAAAAAAGCAAAGCTAACAAGGTAGGAATGAAAACTCTAAAAACCAAGAAAAGCTAATCAGATGTTAAATAAATATATTGGATACAACATAAGATATTAAGTGACACCAATGGTCAAGCTGACTTAAATAGCATTTACTTAAAGTTCTATAAGTAAACATTAAACATACATATTTCATCTTATAACAATGAAAAGTGGCTATTGGTGTTTCCTCTGATGACACTAGACTGATATGAGTTTCTGTGGTAGATACAAATCTGTGTATGGAATGGGTGAAGACCTCAGACAGGGAGACTATTTGGCAACCAAGACAGCTTGCTGCATATGCCATATGCCTTATTACCGGAAAGAGTTAAAGCGAAGATTTATACAAGGCGAGACATTTGATGAAACACTCTGTTTTGGGATCCTAGCATGAAATGGGAAGAATTATCTTGTAAGTTTTCGGGTTACAGAGGACATTGCCATAAGCATCTAAACAAAGAGACTAGGAACTTCGAGATCATTTTAGATGTTAATTTGATTCCTTCCTCCCACCACAACCCTGTGAAGATGAAAAACTGGGCCCTCCCAACTCTCAGATCTTGCTTATTGACCTTGCACTTCCTAATGCTCTGGCCATGAGAAAGGATGCCCTGTAAGTCCAGACAAATACAGTAGTGTTTTTTGTTATAGAAGCCAAACTGACTACAACAAAATTTTTCAGAGTATTGGGGGAAATTATGTCCCATGAGATGTAAGGTAGACCATGCATGAAATCCATTAGCTAGGACGAAGAGAGATCAACAGCCTACTTTGTAGGTCTGCCTAAGCTCCTCACCTTATCATAGGTTTTACTCTTGTTCTCACTTCAATTAGCTCATCTTTGGAACCCCTTGAACTATTTCCTGGGCATTGTGAGGTATGCTCTAAGCTTGAAAACATCTCAAATATATTTAAAGCAAAATGTTCTCCATAGAGCCGAGCTAAATTACTGCATAGGAAGCATGCGATCAGTTGGTGGAAACATTTTCGTTCTACCAACACAGTATGAAAAGAACATATGTTACAATTATCTTTATGGTTTACACCCATCTTCTGTTATTAGCAATAAGTCATAGTATCCTTCTGCATGGCTCAAATCATGTCTACCTTTGGCAATAATGCATGTTACCTTAACCTCCAGGAGTCCAGACCTTGTCATAGTGAGGATCCTTCCTAGCAGAGCAATGAGTACGACGGAGTTTGTGGTGAGAGCATCACCATGAGGCTAGCCGAGTCTTCTGTGATGCCAGTGTGCTTAGGGATGGGAAATTGGAATTTTTATGAAGTAACTCCCTTTTGATCCTGTCATTTAAAGCCTGAAAGATAAAATGACCCCTGTACTCCCCAAACCTCACCTCCGATGCCTGCAGAGTTTTACTGCTTCATAAAACTACAATAAAGCCCTACTACTTAAAAAAGATCCCTCTCTCCATCCCACGGTGTTTACAGTCTTTGATCATTTTAGAAAGGAGAGTTGGAGAGCTGCCAGAATCAGGAAACGAGCAGGCTTTTGTCCTCTCCCAGCTATTACAAAAATTTTATGCCTAAAAGGAAGAAAAGAATAGCGCCCCAAACTAGGTACTTCGGAACTGTGTAAACGTTGTGATTTAATTTGCTAATCTCCAAATTTGCCACGGAAAATAAAAGGCTACCTGGGAGCTGTCAGCCTGGAGATAAGTCTTGTTGTTAGTATGCAAGCCTGTGTGCTCATGCCTTGAGATTACATCTGCTCATTACAGGTAGCATGGCTTCCACATATTCCACGAGGAAAACAGAGCACGGATGCAAAGTGGATGACCAACAGCCAAGGATAACTCGGGATTATTTCATGGCCTCACTGAAAGGGGTTCTTTAGGGTAGGGGGCGATGGTACAGGCGTGTGATCTCTGCTGCCAGAAATCTGGAGGTAGGAGAGTGGTAACTTTTTAAATCTGCCTGGCCTCCATAGAAAATCCTTTTTCAAAAACAGCTGGATGATTTGAAAGCTTTCTGGAGTATTTGGTGGTAGCTTTTTAGTGCTAAGGACTTTATAATAACTGCGCATGTCATGAGGTCAAGAATACCATGAAAGACTTTTTTTTTTTTTTTTTTTTTGGAAGTGAACGCTGTCAAAATAAGCACGGGTTCTCACCCCTTTCGAAGTAAGCAGGTTATGATTGGTGCTCGAAGGTCAGTGGCAGCAAATACTCTCTTTGAAGAAAGGAATAGAAAGATTTTGCTTTTGTCTTTGTTTTTCTCCTGTGTTTTGTTTGTTTGCTTGTTTATCTTTTTTATCCTGGCAGTCCTACTGTTATTATCTGGGTATTTAATATGGCTGAATATATGTAAAGGGAAAATTATGATTATTTCAACTAAGATACATTTGGAAGCAAAGTATATAATAAATAATGTTTAAAGTGCCTTTTGAATTACTTTATCTCTCCCATTAGGTTTGAAAGTTCTTGATAAGATGATGCTAAGGTCTATGGCTTCTGGTGCATTTTCTCCATATTTTATTGCTGTAAAAATATACTTGATTTGTCTCCAAACCACCACGTATTTTAATTTGCCCTGTTTAATCCATCTCCCATTAAGATTTCTTCACCTTATTCAGCTTGATGATGTAATACCCTCTTCATCATTTTTCAACATTTGTTTCCTGCTTTCTCCCACCATGGCATCTGTTTTTGTTTCTTGCACAATGGCAGATTAATTAATCTAGTGCTCAGAGTAAAGGCTATGAATAAAGTAATATTTGGCAGTGATTGCCGGACATAGGTCAAGCTGAATCACTGCTAGAAAGTCAACACTGTCTGCTCATTACTGTAATCATACATGAAGCCTTGGAGAAGTGGTTCTTATTTCTAAAAATATGAGACTCACTGTACACCTATCCATATGACCAAGACCCAGAACAATGAAATCACCAAGCACTAAGGAAGATGTGGGGTTGGGGAGAAGTTTCTCTAATTGCATATGAAATGCAGTCCAGCACTTTGAAGGACAATAGGCAGTTTCATAAATACCTAAACGGACTCGTACCACAACCTCGACATACGCATACCTGATTTTTTTTCTAAATGAACTGAAATTTGTTTCATAAAATTTCACACAAGGATGTCTGTAGTGACACGCTAAGGCAGCCAAACTTGTTAGTGATGATGATATCTTCTATCATGTTAATGGATAGATGAAATGTGGCAGTCTCTCACAATGTAATATTACTTATTACTAAAAAAGAAATGAACCAGGTGTGGTGGTGTACATCTTCAATCCACTCTCACAGTGGCAAATGCAAGCAGACCTCTATGAATTTGAGACCAGTTTGGTCCACATAGGAAATACCAGAAGAGACAAACCATTCCCTGGTCAAAAACAAAAGCAAAAATTAAAATATAAAGAAATAGAAGAAACAAATTCATATTATTAAGTAATACAGCAATTAGCAAGAGGTAGACATTATCAAATTCTAACTATTCAACCACTGAGTAAATCTGTTCTTTTATAGGGGTTGCCTTGCTAATGATTTCTCTTCTCATCAAGAGAACAGTGACTGAGAGAAATGTTTTTCAGAATTTAACTGTAAGTAGATTAATACATTATAGAAAATTTTAGATGTACAAGGAAATATACGCAGAAATGAATAATGATCAGACGAAAATCGTCTAATAATATGGTAATGAATAGGTAGTATGATGGTTTCAAGCAGCATTTTAGCTGGGTGTGGCATTAACCCTAGCGTTCTGGAGGCAGAGGCAGGTGAATGTCTACGAGTTGGAGGCTAGTCATTCTCATACAAGCTGAGCTGTCTGAGGGAAGAAGAGACCAGCTGGACTGACTGAAATAAACAAAGACTAGCCAGGTTGTCTGCAAGAGGCTCAGACAGTCCTGGGATTTAGCAAGGAAGCCAACTTGAGTCATTCTGGTTAACTGTAGGGCTCTTGTACATATTCCTCTGGGCAATCCAATAAAACTCATGGGTTCACCAAGCTGAATTTGAGGTATATCTTTACTTGTTCTGTCATTGCCTTTATGTCTCTCCAGGAAGAGTGTCACACAGCAGACATTTATACACAAGCTATTCATGTATTTACGGGAGGGAGGGAGTACTGTCTCAGTATTTTATATTGTCTGTCTTATTGCAATCAGACATGGACAGAGAGCCTTGTCTCACTGGTTATTGTGTGTCATGGAGATTCTATCCTGCCTTTCCTAAGTGGAAGTGTGGTTCTGTGTTTATGGCTACCCATGCTTGAGCCTTTCAGATTCTTTGAGAGTTACCCAGTGATTCCAATTCAGGCATAATAGAGAAAGCATGTGAATGTGACTCCTAGCTGAGTCTGCTCATGCCAACTGTAAGGATAGCACTAGTGGTCAGGGACTCTGAGTTACTCACCAGGGTGGCTTAATATGCCTGTTTTGTGTCCAAGCTAGGAGTGGGATTGTGGAGAGGGGGAGAGAAAATGAGGTCGTGATTACTTACTTACGAGTCTGGACTGATTTTTTTTTTTTTTAATGCTATCTGACTTGAGCTGGGCCAGTTAGTATAGCTAGGGAATGAATGAGTGGTGATATGGAATGCTCACAAACTGGACATCTGTGACAGCAGTAAGACTCAATTTAGACTTCAAACTAACAGTGAATGAGTATTCCTTTCTGTCTAGATCCATGCCAAAACTTTGTTGTCATTTAACCTGTTTATTTACTTTAGCCAATTTTATTCAGGTAAGAAGAAACTGTAAAGTAGGCTTAATTTATATTTCTCTGAGGGCTAAGGACATTGACTATTTTAAATGATCTTTTAAGTGATATTTAATATTTTAAAATGTACAATATAAGTGTCTACGATTAAAATGTGGATACTTGTCACCCATGGACAACCTGATCATCATTTCTGAAGTGAGAGATTTAAAAATTCCTTACCTACGTGAATTATTCTAATGTGAGGTTGGACAGATAGTCCAAGCTTAAACAAATTCACACTTATTTATAAAATGTCCACATGACAATTAAGTGTCTGAATGGATTTGTGGGGACGTGAGAACAAATGTCTACTCCCGCATATAAGGAATGAATAGCAGACTGAAGTAAGGATAGAAGCAAAGTCAAGCTTGCTGGACTGATGAGTTTTAATGAAGTGGATATGGATAAGAGGTGACTTATAGCAGAAATGAGACAAAGAGGCCTGGTTGCTAACACCCAACCCAGCATGGGTGAAATCTCATGACAGTTGGGAAACCTGGACAGTTGGGAAACCTGGAGCCCACTGCACTGTCTGCAAGGGAGGAGTGTTCTCTCCAAGTAACTCAGTTGATCTGAAATGTCAAGACAGCTTGTCTGTTCTCTATTTCCTCAGGTACTTCAGCTTATGAATGAATGATTGATTCTCAGTAGTTCTTTTTTTTAAAAAAACTGGATTTTTAAAAATTTGTTTACATTTAAAATGTTATCCCCTTTCCTGGTTTCCTGTCCATAACCCCCTATCCCATGCCCTCTATCTTCCATAAGGGTGTTCCCCCACCTATTGACCTACCCCTTACCCCCTCCCCGCCCTGATATTGCCCTACACTAGAAGGTCCAGCTTTTGCAGGACCAAGGGCTTCTCTTTCCAACAAGGCCGTCCTCTGCTATATATGAAGCCATGGGTCTGTCCATGTATACTCTTTGGATGGTGGTTTAGTCCCTAGGAGCTCGGGTTGATTGGTATTGTTGTTCTTATGGGGTTGCAACCACTTCAGGTCCTTCAATTCTTTATTTAACTCCTCCATTGGGAACCCCGTTCGTTCAATGGTTAGTTCTAGCATTTGCCTCTCTATTTCTCATCTCTGGCAAAGCCTCTCAAGAGACAGCTATATTAGACTCCTGTCAGCATGCACAACTCGGCATCCCCAGTAGTGACTGGGTTTGGTGGCTGTATGCATATGGGCTGGATCCCCAAATGGGGCAGTCAATGAATGTCCATTCCTTCAATCTCTGCTCCAACTTTTGTCTCTATATCTGTGCCTATGAATATTTTTGTTTCCCCTTCTAAGAAGGACTGAAGTATCCACACTGTGGCTGTCCTTCCTCTTGAGCTTCCTGTGGTCTATGGATTGCATGGATATTGGGTAATCTGAGTTTTTAGGCTAATATCAATTTATCAGTGAGTTCATACCATGTGTTTGTGTGTGTGTGTGTGTGTTTGTGTGTGTGTGTGTGTGTGTGTGTGTGTGTGTGTGTTATTGGGTTACCTCACCCAGGATAATATTTTCTAGTTCCATTCATTTGCCTAAGAATTTCATGAGGTCATTATTTTTAATAGTTGAATTGTACTCCATTGTGTAAATGTACCACATCTTCTGTACCCATTCCTCTGTTGAAGGACATCTGGGTTCTTTCCACATTATGGTTATTATAAATAAGGCTGCTATGAACATAGTAGAGCATGTGTCTTTGTTATATGTTGGAGCACCTTTTAGGTACATGCCCAGGAGTGGTAGAGTTGGGTCCTCAGGTAGTACTATGTCTAATTTTCTGAGGAACCACCAGACTGATTTTCAGAATGGTTGTCCCAGCTTGCAATCACACCAAGAGGAGTATTCCTCTTTCTTCATACCCTCATCAGCATAGGCTATCACCTGAGTTTTTGATCTTAACCATTCATGTGAGGTGGAATCTCAGTGTAGTTTTTGTTGCATTTCTCTGATGATTAAGGATGATATTGAATGTTTCTTTAGGTGCTTCTCAGCCATTCGATATTCCTTGCTTGAGAATTATTTGTTTTGCTATGTACTCCATTTTAAATGGGATTATTTGATTCTCTGGAGTCTAACTTGTTGAGTTCTTTGTACATATTGGATATTAGCAGTCTATCAGATGTAGGATTGGTAAAGATCCTTTCCCAATCTGTTGGTTGCCATTTTGTCCTATTGACAGTGTCCTTTGCCTTACAAAAGCTTTGCAATTTTATGAGGTCCCATTGGGCAATATGCAGGAATTTGTCTATGTATTCGAGGCTCTTCCCCACTTTATTTCTATTTCTTTCAGTGTATCTGGATTTATGTGGAGGTCTTTGATCCACTTGAACTTGAGCTTTGTACAAAGAAATAAGAATGGTTCTACTTGCATTCTTCCACATGCTGACGTCCAGTTGTACTAGCACCATTTGTTGAAAATGCTGTCTGTTTTCTACTGGATGGTTTTACCAAAGGTGTATGGGTTCATTTCTGTGTCTTCAATTCTATTCCATTTATCTACCTGCCTGTCTCTGTACCAATACAATACAGTTTTTAGCCCTATTGCTTTGTAATACAACTTGAGGTCAGAGATGGTGATCCCCCCCAAAGTTCTTTTATTGTTGAGGATAGTTTTTGCTATCCTGTTTTGTTTTGTTTTTTTGTACCAAATTGTTGTTTCTAACTCTATGAAGAGTAGAGTTGGAATTTTGATGGGGATTAGATTGAACCTGTAGATTGCTTTTAGGAAGATGGCCACTTTTATAATATTATTCCTGCCAATCCATGAGCATGGGAGAAGATACAATGAGGTGCTGAGAAGAAGGTAAATTATTTTGTTTTAGGATGAAATTTTCTATATCTGTTAAATCCATCTGGTTCATAACTTCTGTCGGTTTCTCTATGTCTCTGTTTAGTTTCTGTTTCTGTGATATGTCCATTGATTGGAGTGTGTGTTGAAGTCTCCCACTATCATTGTTTGAGGTGCAATATTTGCTTTGTACTTTAGTAAGGTTTCCTTTATGAATGTGACTGCACTTGCATTTGGAGCATAGATATTCAGGATTGAGAGTTCATCTTAGTGGATGTTTTCTTTTGATGAAGTGTCCTTCATTATCTTTTTTGACAACTTTTGGTTGAAAGTCAATTTTATTTGATATTAGAATAGCTACTCCAGCTTTTTTCTTGGGACCATTTGCTTGGAAATTGTTTTCCAGGCTTTTATTCTGCGGTAGTGTCTGTCTTTGTCAGTGGGATATGTTTCCTGTATTCAGCAAAATGCTGGGTCCTCTTTATGTATCCAGTCTGTTAGTCTATGATTCTTTATTGGGGCATTAAGTCCATTGATGTTGAGAGATATTAGGGACCAATGATTGTTGTTTCCTGTTATTTTTATTGTTAGAGGTGCAACTATGTTTGTGTGGCTCTCTACTTTCTGGTTAGTTGAAATCAGATTTCTTTTTTGCTTTTCCAGGGCATAGTTTTTCTCCTCAGGTTGGAGTTTTCCATCTATCATCCTTTGTGGGGCTGGATTTGTGGAAAGATATTGTGTAATTGGTTTTGTCATGGAATGTCTTGGTTTCTCCCTCTATGTTAATTGAGAGTTTTGCTGGATATAGTAGCCTGGGCTGGCATTTGTGTTCTCTTAGGGTCTGTATGACATCTGTCCAGGATCTTCTGGCTTTCATATTCTCTGTTGAGAAGTCTGGTCTAATTCTGATAGATCTGCCTTTATAAGTTACTTGACCTTTTTCCCTACCTGCTTTTAATATTCTTTCTTTGTTTTGTGTGTTTTTGACCATTATGTGACAGGAAGAACTTATTTTCTGGATCAATCTATTTGGAGTTCTGTAGGCTTCCTAAATGTTTATGGGCATCTCTTTCTTTAGGTTAGGGAAGTATTCTTCTACAATTCTGTTGAAGATATTTACTGGTCCTTTAAGTTGGGAAACTTTCCTCTCCTCTGCACCTATTATCCTTGGGTTTGATCTTCTCATTGTCCTGAATTTCCTAGATGTTTTGGTTTAGGAGCTTTTTGCATTTTGCATTTTCTTTGCTAGCTGTGTCAATGTTATCTATGGTATCTTCTTCCCCTGAGATTCTCTCTTCTATCTCTTGTATTCTGTTGGTAATGCTTGAGTCTATGACTCCTGATCTCTTTCCTAGGCTTTCTATCTCCAGGATTGTCTCCCTTTGTGATTTCTTTATTTTTCTATTTCCATTTTTAGATCCTGGACTGGTTTGTTCAATTTCTTCAGCTGTTTGGTTGTGTTTTCCTGTAATTCTTTAAGGGATTTTTGTGTTTTCTTTATAAAGGCTTCTACCTATTTATCTGTGTTGTCCTGTATTTCTTTAAGGGAGATTTTGGGGTTTTTTTGTTTGTTTGTTTTATTTGTTTTTTGTTTTGTTTTGTTTTTTCCTTCTTAAAGTCTTCTAACATCATCATTAGTTTTTATTTTAAATCAAAATCTTGCATTTCCAATGTGTTGGGGTGTTCAGGGCTTGGGGTAGGTGAATTAGGTTCTGATGATGCCAAGGGTCCTTGGTTTCTGTTGCTTAGGTTCTTGCCTTTGCCTCTTGCCATCTGCTTATCTCTAGTGCTAGCTGGTCTTGCCGTCTCTGACATTGGCTTGACCATCCTGTAAGCCTGTGTGTCAGCACTCCTGGAGACTGGCTTTCTTCCAGCAGCAGCTGGGAACAGAGAGCTGTTTCACAGGGTCAGCTCCAGACACAGTCAGAAACCAGAGGGATCCTGTCCCAGACTGCTCCTCATTTCCTGTGTCCAGAAGGGTGGGGGCAGGTTCTCTTGGGCCAGCAAAGTGAGCAGAAGAGTTAGTCTCACCTGTGCTCGCATGATTGTCCGGACTTCTGAGAATCCAGCTCTCCACTCACAGGATCTTGGTACCACGTAGTCCTTATTATATTAAGGTAGGAAGCACCTAGTGAATCTGCTCAGGTTCAGGTACTTCCTGAAAATATTTTGAGTTGCTTACTTTCTAAGCTTAACAAGCTTCCATGGAGCATAGCATGCTGCCCCCACCCTTAACTTCACATGCATTAAGGAGTTTCCAAAAAAGATGGAAGGATTTAATCTTAAAGAAAATGGTTACACCACACATCTCATCACTGGAAGCTGGGAAGACTATCCTCCAAGATAGTCTGGCTTCGCTTTGCAACTCTAGAGAACAAAGTCAATGGCTGTATTGTCCCAAATGCTGTTTTCTCTGAGTTAGAGATGACTAGTGTCTCACCTTTATGAACCTTTTAATACAACCATCACAAATCAGGCATTGATAAATGCTAGTTCAAGCACAGCATGTTGAACATAGTAGGTATCATAGTGTGGTTGATAATAACCTTGGGACTCAAAGACATTTTAAAGCACTAGTTTCTAAAGTACCCTAAATAATAAAATTCAGCAGTTAGACCAAGGTAAGACATTTTCTGAAATATAATAATAAGTCTATTTTCATTAAAAATAATTAGCTTTCTCTCTATGGATATAAACACACATCAACAATTAAAAAGTGTGCTTATGTGTCAGTGTATAATATGGTTTGTGCTTTTGAACGTGGGAAAAGAGAATTTATTCTAAATTCTCTTAAATATATAATCATTAAATGGCAACTGGGATATGACACAGAGTTCAAACCTTTTGATGTTTTGGAAAACAATGGATGATGAATCTTACTTCCTACTCTGCTCCCTAGCCATGTTTACATGGGTTCTGTTTTTCATTTCCATTCTTCTGTTGCTAGGGATAGAAAGCAGGCCTTTGTGGATTCCAGCCATGCTGACTTCTACTTCTGATCTACACTGGCAAAGTTGATAGCCTCGAACAAAAATGGAATCTTACTCTGAAGCCTCCAACCTTCCCAGAATGCTCGCTGTGCTACGTGCACATGCACAAGGCCTTTGGATTGAACACTTCAGAATGTGTTAAGAGGCCTTTACAAAAAAAAATGATTTTCTTAGATTTCAATACATTTGGTTTTTTATTAGCTGACACAAAGTTTTGTGCAGTCCTCTAGGTTGCACAAACTGAGGTATTGAAGTCAGATTTAATTGCAGAAAATAGCTATAACTAGAAATCTACTCACTGCAGCACCCACACACACAAAGAGCAGTGGTGGGAACACAATTCTGCAAAGATGATTTTAACAAAATGGCCTGAGAGTTGTTTGTATCCTTTCTATTAAGACATCCTAACTTAAACCCTCATTCAGCTTTCCTAAAAAGGAAGCATTCTATAGAATGAAACCTGCTTATCAGGCACATTCTGCACACTTATTGTTGTATTTTTAAATGAGCTTCTTCTTCACTTTCAACTGAATTGAAAACAACAACCATCAGATGAGGTCATCCCAGCAGGAAGCCCAATTAACTCAAAATAAAGTCTCAAATGATACATGAACCAGAACTCATAATCAGCTTCCCCCAGGGTACTGCGACCCACTCTTGCATTAAAATGTGTTAATGTGATCTCCTTCCATCTTCGTCAATTCTGTTGCCCCTTTAACCAATATTTTATGTCTTTGATGTATAAACTTTTAGATAAATGCATATGATTTAGATAATAGCCTACGAATTGGCTATTCTCAATTTTAGTTCTTCAGATACTTAGCTACCTGTTCAGGAACATCTGCTTTTGCTTAAGTGGGATTGATATCGATATCAACTCTTTTCTAATTTGCAAATTTACATTTTTATTAGTGCATTTTTTCAAAGAGTAAGTTCAGTAAGAAAGAATGAGAGAAAAGAGTGATAGCAAAACAGAGAGAGAGAGAGAGAGAGAGAGAGAGAGAGAGAGAGAGAGAATACCTAATTATACAGCAGATGCCAGAAGTGGTATTTATTCACCAAAACTGCATGGGCCATTCATTAAAATCTCAGTTTTAATTAGCAAACACCTGTTTTCTGTTTGATTTTACACTGATATCTACTGTCTGCAATTTGCTTTCCTCAGTAAGCAATTAGCTAGCCCTGACAGTAACGGTTAATCTAATTAGTCCAGAGGTACCCTGGGAGGTAGCGATCGACTTGCAGAGATTACAGATACAAGTGATCACAGCTTCATCCACATGAATTTATAAGATATGCACACAATTGTTGTTAGGCATCACCTTGGTCTTGGACTTTCCATCTGGACTGGGTTTAGAAGGAAGGAAGGAAGGAAGGAAGGAAGAAGGGACAGAAGGAAGGAGTAGCTAATGCAAGTTTTCAACATATTATATGTACTAGATGGCATATTAAATCTATCCTTGAGCTGAGAGATAGAACAATTGTATCTTTTAGCTTATAAGAGGTTATAAACTGATGAACTCCTTAATCAGTTATATAAAACAATTATTGTATACCGAGGAGTTTAGAAGATCAGCTGATCCAAGGGCCATTTAAGTGCTTTCAGGCAAGAATTAAAATGTCCTCTAATAAATTTCTGTTGTCACTAAAGAAACAGCATGATGATACTGCATTTCTTGGAACAAGGAGGCTGTCCTTGTTTGCAAACTGGCAAAAGTGTGTTTGCAAGCATATAATCTACATGACTGTACTGGCATGCTATCATAGCTTAATGAAGTTCTCTGATGTCTTTTAACATAGATTATGGCATAGGAGAAATTCTTTTTCCTAATTCTGAAATTAAGTCAAAATGAGTTACCACTGAATTCTAGGGTCTAGAAAAATCTGCATCAAAGAAGCAGTCAGTCATTAGACTTAATTATGTATCACATTTCCATAATGGTGCAGTTAGGTGATTGGAGTGAATCGTCTCCTAAGTAAAGCAAAGGTTAATAAATGTCACTACTAGAGATGCCTAGCAATGCACCTCTTCCTTCTCCCTTCTCACCCTCTCAAGTATTTATCTGGAAAATAAGGAACTCTGAGTTACTTAACTGTATTCACACACTACACATAGAAGGAGAAGACACATTCTTTATGCACATAAAGATTGATCCCCAGCCAGTAGTGAAAACACATGCAGAAAATCTCTGACTCCATGAATTTACATGATATCAAATATCATGAAAGAGTTAACCAAGAAGAAGAAGAAGAAGAAGAAGAAGAAGAAGAAGAAGAAGAAGAAGAAGAAGAAGAAGAAGAAGAAGAAGAAGAAGAGAAAGGAGGAGGGGAAGGAGGGGAGGAGGAGGAAGGGGAGAAGGAGGGGAGGAGGAGGAGGAGGAGAAGAAGAAGAAGAAGAAGAAGAAGAAGAAGAAGAAGAAGAAGAAGAAGAAGAAGAAGAAGAAGAGATTTAAAACGAAGAGTCACAGAAATCAAGTGTTACTCTTTCTACCACTACCCAAAGGCGTGTTCAATACACACGTAGCTGTCAGTGTACTGTGGATGGTTGTCCCGCGCTACGTCTTGCCAGCAGGAACGACGCGGCACACACAGGATCCTTCTGCAGAAAAAGCTTTAATGTGTCTTGAGAGGGAGAGCATAAACACAATGTGGAGACGCTACGTGAGGAATAACCGCCTTTATCTCGTCCTGAATGTCACTTCGACTGGTCGCCGCCAATTATGCCAGATGACGTACTCAAAACGCACATTGTCCCTTTGAGTAGGAAGTTACCAGGCGCCTGCGTGTGCCCTTTTACTAGGTCGTTCTGCCGGATGCCAGTGCCATCTTGTAATGGAGTATGTGAGGACAGCTCCTCACATATGTGAGGACAGCTCCTCACATCTGTGAGGACAGCTCTTCGGACAGCTCCTCACAGATGGTGAGTCACTAACTAGGAAGTTAGTTGCTCCTTTGTGTAAAGTAGGCCTATTGGACTTTTTCCTGAAAGTTGAGGTTTGATAAGCTTAATGATGAATACATCAGAAAATTTCTTGCTTGTAAATGTGGCCCTGACCATGACAGTGATCAGGTGTTATTGATATTTCTGGATATTGCATCTTAGACTGCTTTGCATATATAGTGAAAACATTCTACCACACAGGAATAAAGAAAAGGGAGTGAGCAAATGACAAGGATCTATGCAACCATCATTGTCACCATTTCCCAAATTGTCAACTATTCCGTGTATATGGCAGCCAGATTTATAAGATTTATAAAACATGGAAATAGGATTATATTACTGAAGCAGATTTTAAATGCCATAGAGTTTGGAAGTATCAACACATTTCCCTGTCTATGTCCTGATTCTTTACACTGTCTGTTTACAAGGAAAACTAAAACTGATATTTATACCATATTCTTTCCTTCAAAGTACATTTTTAATCCTCCTGCCTCTGCCTCCTTCAGCAAATCCTACCGGCATGCACCACCACAACCGGCCAAAGTACATTTTTAAATTACATATGTTTTTCATAATGGGGACAGTGACTGGCATTGGATGATATAATTGAATATTACAACAGGCATATGATATTGTTACAGCAGGCCATATTTTAGAAGAAATGAACAGGAAATGTTACAAGAAATGTAGCAAGTGTAAGAAACTTCAGAAATATGATAAAGGCAATTAATCACAGACAAACAAAGTTGAAATAATATGTGTCCTTCCCCTTACAACTCATCATGCCACAGAAAAGACAGTCCTATAGCATTAGACTGTACAACTCAATACAGACAATGCAAAGGACCTTCCACCGATGTAAAATAGATATTTTCCTTCAAAGCTTCAAAGTGGAACCATTTGGTATTTCTAAATAATCTATACCTGAAAAATACATGACTGTTGTGTTTCATTTCTTCAAAATGCAGTAGCATAGTTTAGGATATCCATTATATTATTTGTAATCAATCATACAAATACATAAAAAGAGAAAAAAAGAACTCATTTGTAGCACTTGTCAAATTCTATAGCATAGTATCCTCGTTTCTTCTGACTGTGGGATAAGTCCTCCTAAAGTGGGAAGTGGAATTTAGTGCAACACTGTGGAAGCTCTCATTCCCTTTCATTGCTCACATCCAACACTCTTACACTCACTCACATCTTCTCCTTTCCTAGAACTACATGTACCATAGGTAAATACATTAATAATTAGGGCAAATAATATTAAATAAGAAGGTAAGGAGTGGAGACCTTTAAAATTCACCAATAATTAAAAATAATGAGAACATGCAGAAAAGGGGGAAACTATAAAGGCAGCATCAATTGTACTGGGTTGGTTTGATGCTGTCCAAGTTATTTCTGATTGGTAAATAAAGATGCTGACAGCCAATACCTGGGCAGGGGAAACATAGGTGGGCTTTATGATTCCTAGGCTTGGGGTCAGAGGAGACATGAGGGGGAAAAGAAGTTAGAGGAGAAATGGAAAGCTTCCATGGGTTAGGAGTCAAGAAAACATGGCCCTGAGGGCTGGCCAGTTCAAAAGCAGCCCAAACAAAACATAGTAAGTACTAACTCGAGTTATCAATAAGAAAGTAGGTTCTAATAGCATAGAGGATAGATACCTGCCGATCTCCTGTGCTGTTTAGGGCTTATTATAAATACAAAGATTGTATGTGTCTTTTATCCAGGAACAAATTGTCAAAGGTTGGGTAGATTCCTCAATTGGGATTAAAAATTTTTACAACCAATTTCTGGGAAATTATTAAGCCTTAGATGGGAAGCTTACACTTGGATCACCAAAAAAGGCATATTGTAGTAACGTATTTTAGCAGAAAAGATGAAGTGGGACACTAGAGTAAATGATAAACAGAGAACCAGGTGATCGGACATAGTGAACTAAGCCTTTATGCTGTTCTTCTCATCAGATGAGAAAGATCTTGCCAAGATGCCAGAGGTATATGGAAGTATAAAATTGGTTATTTTGTAATGGTACCCCTTTACTATTTGATTATTAATTCTTTATACCCCAGTAAGATTTCTGTTTCAGTTTTTTTTTCCTCTTTAGCACAAACCTCCTTGTTTTTACAACTTAATTACTTGAATGATTTAGAATCCAAATTAGTAAGCATTTGTTATTCCTCTAGAAATGCTGAGGGGGGCGGTGGCATAATGAGTTACTTAGTCTATGGAGCTATGATAGGTTTGGCCCTCCCCACCCTCTCCCTGCCACCACACTCCTAACTCCTGTTTGTCAAACAGAAAAAACAAAAAACAAAAAACAAAAAACAAAAAAAAAACAACAACAAAAAACCAACCCTGGTTACTTTCACATTCATATTCAACAGCTTGATTTGAGTATTGTTTTAATACTCATCAGGAAATTATCATTTTCTTTTTAAAAGGTTTGCTGAATTTTAAAATATCCTTCTGTCATAACGCAAGCTTGTATTTTTTTTTTTTTGACAAAGCAAATAGACTGTCATTTTGATCATAGAAGTCACTAAGAGATTTGCATTTTGAAACCTATACTTCAGTGGGATACATTTTGAATAATAACAGAAGAGACACATGGCATTTGGGAAAGAATTTGTTCACAAGGTTGTACATATGTTAACCTGTCTATTTCCCTTAGCCTATTTGTAAGGATTATTTCTTTCTTGTCCCAACAAAATACACAAAAGCCCTGGAAATATAGAGGAGCTG
Organism: Rattus rattus; assembly: GCF_011064425.1. Lineage (NCBI taxonomy): Eukaryota > Metazoa > Chordata > Mammalia > Rodentia > Muridae > Rattus > Rattus rattus. The sequence goes on along the minus strand of NC_046166.1, from coordinate 56,740,002 downwards.
ATCATGATTTGAATCCAATCAGGTTGGGCTCAGAGCATGACTTAGTTGTGTCCTACATACTTCAACTAAAAATAGAAATTGTGGCCCAGGACTTGGTTTATCATATGCGCAACAACAAAGGCAATGGCTATTCAGTTCTTAGGATGAGCTTCTGAAGTCCTATGGAAAAACGGATAACAGAGACAGCTGGTGTGTGAAGCCTATTTTGTCCTTACATAAAAGAAAATCATGACTAAGGGGGAAGCTAAGAAAATACAATAATATTTGGAGAAGATAAGCTACCTAAATTAGAAGCTTTGTGCAAGGCTTCCTGTCTCTTGGCTTCTTTTACAACAGCAGGCCATATTTTGCTGAAACACAGAGAGTGGTTTCTCCTTGTAACTCTCCCATAATGACTGGTTAAAGGACTATCCTGCTGGTGCTTCCCAGGTTTTATTGTGTAAATGAAACAAATAGAAACAAAATGTTGCTGTTAATGGAGGCTTGCTAGAATCAGAGAGAGGTTTACTCAGAAGTGTATATCATGTGGTTACTATGCAAATACAAATACAAATTTTTCCAGGAGGATAAGAACATCATGACATTTCCTTCAGGAGGAACACATATGATCAATATTGATCATAAGTGGAAACATTGTATGGATATGAAATATGTAAGACATAGGCAGAAAGGAAGCAAAAGACACCACTTCTAAAAAACCAGATATGAATATTGGAATAGATGGGAGTTCAAAATAGACTTAATTTGGAAAGATATCAGCAAAATAATAACTAACACATTGGAGGAAGAGGAGGAGGGAGAGGAGAGGAGGTGGAGCAGGAAAGAGTTATGGAGAAAACTACTTGGCACCAGGAAACAATTGTAATGGGTGAAGCAACAAGGCTGAGATTCGATCCACAGGTTAGAGTTGAAAGTTTGATATAACAAAGAAGGTATGTGAGGAAGGACGAGTTTATAGAAGACTTCCTGAATGGATGCAAGATGAAGCAACTCTTTTTTTATCATGTACTAATTTTTATTTATTATCATTTTTTAGATATTTTTCATTAGATATTTTTATTGACATTTCAGATATTATACACTTTCCCAGTTTTCCCTCCAGACACCTGCTATTTCCTCCTGCTTTTATGAGGGTGCTGTCCCACCCACCTACCCACCAAGTCATTCCCACCTTCCTGCCCTGACATTCCCCTACACTGGGTCATTGAGCCTTGACAGGAGCAAAGGTCTCTTCTCCTATTGGTGTTCAACAAGGCCATCCTCTGCTACACATGTGGTTGGAGCCATAGGTCCATCCTTGAGTACTATTGGGATGGTAGTTTAGTCACTGGGAAACTCTGGAGGGTCATGTTATTTGATATTGCTGTTGCAGTAATGCGGTTGCAAACCCCTTCAGCTCCTTCAATCCTTTCTCTAATTCCACCATTGGGGACCTTGTTCTCAGTTCAATGATTGACTACTAGCATCTGCCTCTGCATTTGTCAGGCTCTGGGAGAACCTCTCAGGAGACAGCTATATCAGGTACCTGTCAACATGCACGTTTTTGCATCCGTATTATTGCCTGGGTTTGGTAGCTGTAAATGGGATGGATCCCCAGGTGGGGCAGTCTCTGGATGACCTTTCCTTCAGTCTCTGCTCCACACTCTGCCTCCATATTTCCTCCTGTGAGTATTTTTGTTCCCCATTCTAGTCATCAGGGAAATGCAAATCACAACAACCCTGAGATTCTACCTTACATATTTGGTTGTGAGCCTAGCCTTTAACGGCTGAGCCATCTCTCTACCTTACACCAGTCAGAATGGCTAAGATAAAAAAAAAAAAAAACTCAGGTGACAGCAGATACTGCCAAGGATATGGGGAAAAAGGAACACTCCTTTATTATTGGTGAGATTGCAAGTTGGTACAACCACTCTGAAGATCAGTCTGACAGATCCTCATAAAATTCGACATAGTAATACCTGAAGACCCAGCTATACCACTCCTGGGCATGTACCCAAAAGATGCTCCAACATATAACAAGCACACATGCTCCAATATGTTCATAGCAGCCTTATTTATAATAGGCAGAAGCTGGAAAGAACCCAGATGTCCTTCAAAAGAGGAATGGATACAGAGAATGTGGTACATTTACTCAATGGAGTACTACTCAACTATTAAAAACAATGACTTCATGAAATTCTTAGGCAAATAGATGAAACTAGAAATTAGCATCTTGAGTGAGGTAACCCAATCACAAAAGAACAATCATCATATGTACTCACTGATTAGTGGTTATTAGTCCCAAAGTTCAGAATACCCAAGATACAATTCATAGACCACATTAAGTGGTCTAAAGGAAGGAAGGAAGACTAAAGTGTGGATGCTTCCTGAGACACTTTTGGTAATACAGTCAAACAGTGAGGCAAGACTTCTTCTCCAGCCCAACCAGAGCTCTATCTCACAGACTAAGTGCTCCAGGGTTTCCTATTCATTTGCTTCATTTTTTAAAAATGGTGAATCACTGGTTGAAATATTCAAGTGCTGAATACTATAGAAGGGGGTGTAGCAAATGGGCTAGAAACCATTGGTGTGAAAAGGACTTTCTGAACAGGATCTAGTTGTCAAGGCATTAATTACTATATGAAACCTCGTGAAGCTGAAAAAGTTTCTGTACAGCAAAGAACACCATCATTCCAGCAAGATGGTTCTCTACACGGTGAAAAGAAAGAAAAAAACTTCACCAACTATGCATCTGACAGAAGAGTAGTATCTAATATATATAAACAATGAAGCAGAAAAAAAGAAAGCAAAAAACAAGGAAACAGCCAGGTTTAAAAACGGGATACAGGACTAGGCAGAGATTCTAAAAACATGAAACACCAATGGAGAAGGAACACTTAAAGGAATGTTCAACACCCTTAACTATTAAGGAAATACAAATTAAAACTACTTTAAGATTTCATCTTTAATCAGCTAGAATAGAGATCAATAAAACTATCATATGCACATGAGGATGGAGAAATAAAGGAATACTGTTTATTGCTGAGAGGAATGCAAATGTGTACAACTTCTGGAAAAACCAGTATGGTATTTCCTTGGCAATCTAGAAATTGATCTACTTCAACAGTCTGCTCTATCACTCTTGAGCATACACTCAAAGGACTCAACATCCCACCACAGAGATAATTGATCATCCATGTTCATCGCTGCCCTACTCATAAGAGCCAGAAACTGGAAACAGCCTAGTTGTCCAACAACAGAACAGTGAATAATGAAATCAGGGTACATTTACCCAAAGGACTGTTATTCACCAGTTAAGAAAATAAAATGAACAAATCCACAGGAAAATGAAGTTAGAAAAAAATAGTCTTGGGTGAGGAGATCCAGACATCACCCCCTGAAACATCACATGAACATCATCTTATGTTCATGGATATTAATTTTTAAGCTTTTAATATATGTGCTGTAATCTGTAGTATAATCTGAATAAATATAGGCATTAGGTAGTCAGTAAAGACAAAGGAAGTAAACAGGTTCTTTCAGGGAAAGGAAAAAAGAATACCTTGTTATACAGAGACAAATGGAAAGTTATAATAGAATATGTAAATAGGGAGGGAGATGGGGGATAAGGGTAAAGACAACTAAAATTAAAGGCCATTTGGAAAACTTACCACTATAGAAGCTTATCTGTAGTCTATATGTATATTATCCAAATTGAGTCACTAATAACAGGGGACACAATGCTGCTACTAGACATCTAATGTCACCTCCAGTGCAATGATAGTTTACACAATGTTGAGTAAATGTCCAAATGGTCTCCAAAGAAACCCTTGAATATTAAAAGCTATTGCTAGTTCTACAGGAAACTTCCCATCACCTCATGAAAGGCTCTATAAAGGTAATTCTTACTTGTGTTATCAAACATGGAGAATTGAGCTTGTGCTCTCCTAAAAGCTTCACCTCAAACTATTGGCAAGCATTATTGCTACTGAGAGGCACTCTGCAAGCTATCAGAGGATACTTTTAACCATCAATATCACACAGCTTTGAGTCTTGCAACCTACAACGGTAACCTTACACATCTTCCATGTCTATAAGATATACAGGTACAGTAGTGGCACAAATGTTATGGGAGTAACCAACCTCTTCTTGGTGTATTTGACCTTTGAGTGGGAAACTGATGCACCTCAAACATATGAATTCATATTCCTGGGTCTAGCCTGTTTATGAGTCATACTACTTAAGGTATTAATAAACTATTATCACAAAGTCTGCATTTTTACTATCTTCTGTGCTTATCTGCAGATGAGAAACACAGAAGGTAAAATGAGTTTACTTTTATTTCGTATGTGTCTAGTAATTTACTTGCTCCTAATTTACTAATGTGAAGAGAATAATAGATATTTTGGACACAAATACCATTCATAGCTACCCTTTGTCAACACATTTATGACATTTTAATGACATTTCTGACAATGCTAACTTGTCTTCTCCTTTGAGCCATATTCCAACTTAGTGTATTCCAGTGGCAATGAGCACAGGATCCTCCTAGTTCTTAAATACCTACCTATACACGTTGCAAAATTTAATAATTCTTCATATTTGTCAAACGTTTTTGCAAAATTTTTAAATAATTTAAAGTAATTTTTAAATCTTTGTAGAATTTTTGTGAATTAATAATTTACAATTATTTATATATGAGAGTACAGTATTGATTTTATAGAACCAGTGCAAAAGGCTTAGCACATTTGCTGATGTGTCTATGAATGCTTATTGGATGTGTGTGTGTGTGTGTGTGTGTGTGTGTGCATGAGTACATGTGCATGTATATGCGTATGTGTATATGTATGTATGTCTGTATGTGTGCATGTGTATGTGTCCATAATGTATCTATATGTATTTATATGTGTATGTGTGTATGTGTTCATATGTGTCTATATGGGTTTATTTGTATGTGTGTGTATGTGAATGTGTGTGTATTGGTATGTACCACTTGAAGGTATTTGATTCCTCACTATGTCAACTTCTTTTTGAGCTCATAATCTGCCGTGTTTTGTCCAGTGGCACAGAAATAACCCTTTGTGAGAGTGAGTTTCATGATATACATTCCATTGTTTTACTACCATGTGATGTTTCAGCTCGTTGAAGAGCTTTATCTGGAAACAATTTGTCCCACATCCTTCCCAAATAAAACCTGCGCATCCTTACATCAAGTGTCCTCCAATCCTCTACCCCATTCCTGGGTAAAATTGACTATTCCATAGTCAATTTCTGCAAGATTTTTATAAGTTGTCAAGTTGATAATATTATCTTTTGTATGATCTTAGTTGTGCTACTCCCCTTGTCTCTGCTGGATGCTATGAGTACATGATATGGTAATTTTTACTTCCAATCTACTGCTCCTCTATCTCTACCACCTACTATTTATTTATTCATTTATTTACATTTGCTTCCTATATACTTAATAAACTCATTCACTCAAAACTTAAAACAAGGATATTATAGACCATCATCTGAACAAGTGGAAAAAATTGATTCTAGTTCAGCTTAACCCCACACATTGGACATCACCCAAGAACCCTCCTTGGCTTCTGAACACTAATTTCTCTAATCTTTTCTCATTGAACTTTTATTTAATGTTTGGATCCTTCCTGCTTTAATAATAATAATAATAATAATAATAATAATAATAATAATAATAACAACAACAACAGTGGTTTAACTGAGCTTAATAAGTGTGCAATTAGCAGATAGAATTCTGACTCCCATTGTATGAATCATGTCTGCTGTTTTGACTTATGTTTACTACTATGATATTGACTCAATTCCAGTGCTATGTGCATTACACCATGGAGTACATGTGTTCAGATCTCTAATGATGAACACCATGTATCCTGCTTTAGACCCTAAATATTATTTCTACCAGACTTCAAGTGTCCAGTCCAACTAACCAGCCAGGAAGCAACCCTTATCAGTTCCTTACAAATGGATACTCTGTTATAGAGGAAGCCCTTTGTCAAACTAAACACAATGGTTCATATTATTAAGCACAACAAATGGAGTGAAATGTTAAATTTGAAATTTTACTCAATGATAGTCAATGACTCTTGTATCTTTCACAGATTGTTCCTTGGGAAAATGCTTTATTAATCAAGGCTTTTAGTTATAGTAGTGTCTACCCACAGAGTTAGGAAAGAAATGTGGAGTTTGCTGTCACTATTACAAGGTCTAGTGAGCTAAGTGCTCAGAGCTGCACAATCACTTCTTTTTTTGTTTGTTTGTTTGTTTTGTTTTTGTTTTTGTTTTTGTTTTTTTATGAACTTGAGTATTTCTTATATACATTTCAGTGTTATTCCTTTCCCGGTTTCCGGCAAACATCCCCTCCCCTCCCCTTCCTTATTGGTATTCCTCCCCACCTCCCCCCATTGCCACCCCTCCCCCAACAGTCTAGTTCACTGGGGTTCAGTCTTAGCAGGACCCAGGGCTTCCCCCCTTCCACTGGTGCTCTTACTAGGATATTCATTGCTTACCTATGAGGTCAGAGTCCAGGGTCAGTCCATGTATAGTCTTTAGGTAGTGGCTTGGTCCCTGAAGCTCTGGTTGCTTGGCATTGTTGTACATGTGGGGTCTTGAGCCCCTTTAAGCTCTTCCAGTTCTTTCTCTGATTCCTTCAACGGGGGTCCTATTCTCACTGAACTGCACAATCACTTCTAACACCAACCCATCATTCACGTTCTTTTCCTGAACATGAACATCATATCTTTCTGGTCTCATTCCCCTTGTGGCATCTCCCTGTACTTGGTTTTAGCTTTTCACTCAAATGAGTTAAAACCTAACACTATATTTTCCAACCATGATCACAGATGAAAATGCCTAGTTATGTTATCCCAAGTAATTGTGGATAAGCAATCGGTTACATGTGACTCTGTCTTCTCTCTTAAGCCCAGCACATTTGCCAGGCTTACTAAGGCTTAACAGAGTGACACTCTGCATAGCATGTATGTTCCATTCCTGAAGCTGCTTGTTCCTTTTCACATTTGGATTCACTCTTCATGTGCTCCAGAGTTGCAGGGCAGTCTTTATGCATGTAGCTTGCCCGCCTGCTTTTTTGTGTGTGATATATACATTGGCTGAGGGAAATGAAGGTCACATGGAAGACTCTAGTCGCATCAGTCAATCAAATACAATGTTAAAGGCATATTTTCTCTCCAACAGAAGCAAAAGATCAGCTGGAAATAAAGGAATCTTCTAACAAAGCTAAGGTATACAGACTAGGAAAGTTAAGCAGTGTATTTAAGTTTAGCCATCTTATAGGAACCCCTTTCTAAATGTTTTGGGTAGAATTTGGTAAAAAGAAAGAAAGAAAGAAAGAAAGAAAGAAAGAAACAAAGAAACAAAGAAACAAAGAAACAAAGAAACAAAGAAACAAAGAAACAAAGAAACTAGGAAAGAAACAATGGCAATTTCTGAGTCAAATATGTGAAGTGGAACTTGATTGAGTAAGGTAATTATTAGGACCAGAAAGGAAAAGAACCTACTATAATTTCATTGTTTTTAGATTCAATAAATCTCAAATTAATTCACACCATGTCTCCCTCAGAGACCACGAAGATCAAAGTTTATGAGACATCGCAAGATTTTCCCAAAAGCTGCAGTTTTTTCTGCTGTATCAATGCATCAACGGGCAATCTTTGAAATCAAGCCTAATAAGGAAACCCCTTAGAAGTGCATTCCTTTCATTTGCAATTATCTAGAAACTTTGTGTTATATGTCACACATAGTTCTAGATGATGAGAATACATGGGACTTAAAGAAGGAAAATGATCTCTTTGTCTCATGAGAATAGCCGAAATGACAGAAATAGAGTAAGTGGATGAAACATGCACTTGATGGAAAGCCATCAAAGAATGGGAAAAGAGTATAAACGTCCATGACAAGGAGTTTGAAGTTGTGGGAAAGGACACTATAGTTTTCACTGGGAGAAACATAAAAGTGATTTTGAAATTTAAAAAATGAAGGCAGTACAGACTTAGCCTGAAATGTAGCTAAGGTTAGATCACACCAAGAAACAGCTCTGAGAATGTATATGTTCCTCCCTAGCAATGACTGAAAGTAGAAGAAAAAGTTTATGTAGGTACAGTGAGCTAAAGGTAGAGCATTAGTATGAAACCTGTGAGGCATAGAAAGGGCTTAAGCAGCATAGTAAGGAGCAAGGGCTTTACCCTCCAATAATAGCATGGGTTCTAACCAAGGGTAAGACTCTTCGATGGTCAACTAGTTGCTCTGCTCAAGGTAAGTTTGAGTGGAATCATATACAGACAGAATAATGTTTGATCTCTGTGTTAGCCATTGATAACTTGGAATACAGAGTTTAACTGTTTAAAGGCCTGTTCTCCATTTGATGGTACTGCTTGGGGGCTGAGGGCTGGGCCCTTATGAAACCTTAAAGAGATGGAACCTTGGCTGAGGAAGTAGGTTAGATGCTTTGGGGATTTGTATGTTGACCCCACTTCCAGCTCATTACCTCTGCTTTCCTTGTGAAGATGAGTTGTGATCATGCAACCACTTTCTCCTGTGACCTTGTTCTCAGCTTGCTCTCATATATCCCTAGCATGAGTGACTCATATCTTGGAAAGATAAACCAAAATAAATCTTTCTCTAGAGATTGCTTTAGGTCATGGTATTTTATCATACGACCAGAAAAGTAATTAATACAAAAGTTGATACCCTGCAGCAAAAACCCTGATTTTTCTTTTCTTTTTCCTTCTTTCTTTTTTTCTCCTTTTCGAAAGTTGAAGACTTTGGAACTTGTGGCTAGAAAAGAGCTTGAGCACTCTAAGAAGAGCTTAATAGGCCATCCAAGGGAGATACTAAGTGACAGTAGTGCTGAGAGAGAAAGAGAGAAGGTGGAGAACCAAGTCATGAGATACCAGTGTGGAACAATTCTGGCAACCAGGCTTTGTAGAAGAGGCCCTCCTGCCATGTGTAACCCACCTGTAGCTAGAGCCACTACAATGTACAAGCATTCGGTGGAGAGATGATAGAGGGAAGAGAAAGAGAGAGAGAGAGAGAGAGAGAGAGAGAGAGAGAGAGAGAGACGCCATACTATTTGAACACTAGGAAGAGAGTCAGAATTGGAGATAAGAGGTGGAGAACAATAACATGATGTAAGTTGCCTGCTATGCCAACAGAGACCATTGTGATATCCCAACTTTTGCTGCTGCTGAGGGCCATGTCTGGGTCCATGGCCATGCAGCAGTAGGGGGTCTATATCAATATGCATGATTCATATTGCCACCAAAGGCCATGTCGATGTGTCTGGTCTGGGCTGTTGCCTGAGACCATGTTGATGTCCAAGGGCTATGCAAAGTTGACTCTATTCCTCACTGTATGTTGCACTCAGGAGAGGTAGGCACTCGGGGAAAGAGGTCTTACCCCTTGCCTGGGCACCACAGTAGAGCTTACCCTTGTGGCAGATGAGAAGCATCAGAGAGCTTGAGAGCAAACGGGTCAAAGAGGTGTCTGCCTCCTGCTAGCTGAGGCATTATGTGAGCTAGTTGGGGCAGTGCTGGAGAGCTCACCCTGGTGGTGCAGGAGAGGAAGAGCTGGGTGACTGAGTAGATAAAGCTTATACCACCATCTACCCATCTATGAATTGCTGGAGCACTTGAAGAGGCAGGTCCTCAGATTCAAAGGGGCAAAATTTTTATAAAATAAGGTAACAACAAGGTATCCAAGAGAAGTCTAGGTGAGGATTCAGTATTGATAGTGTAGCAGAAGCCAGAGACCTTGAACCAGACCAATGACTCATTGGAAAGAACATTTGCAAGTAAAGATGTTTGACAAAATGGTACACAGCATGACACAATGCAACACACAATTTTCAAGACAAGATTTTGTTGTTATTGTTGTTTTATTTTTACTTGTTTTAAATTTTCATTTATGTGGGAGGTTGCAAGGACAAAGGGAAGATAAGATAAGATAGGGGATACATGGGGATGGGGTGTATAATGGAAAATTCACAAACAGTATAAAGCTTAAAAATGGGCAATGGGTTAAGTACATTTGTCTGATATTTTGACACAGAATATGGCTCTTTTCTGCACATTTCTGAAATATTTACATGATGTTAAATTAAGATAATGGGCTCATTTCTTTGGTGAAAGTGATTTCGAGACAGTATACTATCACACTTGCGGGACAGTTATCACTGAAGAATCCTATGCAGGTGTACAGCAATAAAGGACAAATGGGGCAAAGAGTGACATAATACGCATTTTGCAGAGAAACAGAACTAGGGAGTTTAATTTTACAACCAAGCCTTGTGCTGACAAGCTCTAATGGTTATATAGATGAGTGGCTTGAAAGAGAAGACTTACATTATACAAGGAAACAAAAAGAATGTACTTTCACCACAAGACTCCTCCCAGCTGAGCTTCCACTTGTGAAAGGAAAAGGCCTAAGGGGGTACTTGTTGCTAGAAAGCAATTATTAAAACACACAAATACTGGTGTTAAAAAGTTTAGAGGGACTAATGGTCTATCTCAAGCTCCTACCTGAAATCAAGTGTGACATTCGCTGCTGGCTTTAAAACTATGAGAGCCACTGAAGCCGGGCAACGTGTGCCAGGGCTGGAATTGCTCCAAATACGACCTGAGTGGTCATCTGTGTGCAACTGTGAATGTGAAATCTGTGGATTTCATGTGGAGACCGCATGATGTTGGAGATGTCAGAGATGTGAAACATTTGCCAAGAAGTCCTGGGAACAGAAAGTGGAACTGGTCAAACACAGATGCATGTTGCAGACAGCAAAGCTGCAGTAGGGGGATCATTTAAAGATTTTTAAAGAAATTATTAACATCAAGCATGGAGCTAGAGGATTTTGTTCTTGCCCTGACCTTACTTTGGTCCACTAATTCCTCATCAGACTCCCATTCCTCCTCTTTGGAATTGTAAACTGTATTATGGGCCATTGTATCTTGGAAGTATGCAATGACAGTTTTTAATTTTATAGCTACCACAATTAAAAATGCCTTGATTCTCAAAACAAAAAACAAACAAACGAAGAAGAACAAAAACAAGAAGAAAAGAAAGAGATTTTTAAAATGTAAAGGAAAACAAGCAGGACTTGGAATATTAAACAGCGTTGAGAGTAATAAACACTACAAGGAAATTTGAAGTTGGACGGAACGCATTTTACATTGTCGTATGGTCATAAATGAATGGTGGCCATTGTTGTGGTGTTGTTTGGTGAGATTACAGAGCATCAGGGTATGAAGCCCTGCTGGAAGAAATACAACACTTACTGCACTCCCTGCTCACTCTGTCTGCTTTCCTTCTGTGGATGTGATCTCTCACTTTTTCTGATCATGCCGCTAATCCTGCTACCTTCTGCTCTGTTTCCCACCCATTATTGTCTCTTATCTCTATGGAAACATGAGCCAAGATAAACATGTTGTGCATGAGTTTCTTTAGTCCTTGTATTTTATCACACCAACAGAAAAGCAACCAAGGCAGTAAGTAATGGGGTATTAACTCATGATATATTTATAATTATTTTGAACGCAAAAAGATCTATGGATATTATACTAAACTCAGTATGTCAGGGAAAGTCAACAGAAAAGCCTAGGGTTTGGAATTGATCAGACGGGAGGAAAGGCCTATTATAAACAGAGAAATGAGTGAAAGGAAAGGTGAAAGGGGATTAAGTTTGGAATACAACTAATGGAGGAACTCCATTCTTAATTTATGTATATCTCTATCCTACATCCAAATATTTGTGACACATTGTCAACTCTCATGGAAGCCCCTTGTTCTTTCATTTTTATTTGTATCTCCCTCATAGGAAACGGGAAGACATGAGGTAGACTCAGATATCATGCTTCTCCCAAATTTTTGTCATTTTGACAGGGTTTTGAATTATAACAGAAAAGCAATTTGTAATGTGGTGGAAAGGGAAGACATCCATAGGCACAGAAAAACTTGACTTTCTTGGTAGACTGTAGGAGGTACAAGATTATTGTGCACATAGATAAACACTAAGTAAGCCATAAATGCAAAACACACAAGGTTATCGAGAGAGAGAGAGAGAGAGAGAGAGAGAGAGAGAGAGAGAGAGAGAAGAGAGAAGTAAACCTCTTTTCTACACAGAAGACTAGGCACAGAAGTATTTAATAGCCTGCTAACATCTGTGCTATCTTTTATGATTGAGGCCACAAATGACCCTTATAATGTCACAAGTAGCCAATCTACAAAACTCATATTCATGGAAGATCACATATTCTTTACAAAAAAAAAATTGATGTAACCATGACTTAAGCTTTATTGAGTTAATCATCACAAGGAAACTTTTTCACACTACGGTGTGATTAAATACAGCAACTACATTACCAAGCCCCTGGCTATCAAAGTTTTAACCAGCACCAGCTACTGAATCATGTTGAACTGGACTTCCTTTTTGCCTCCAATAGACCAACATTCTCCTGGTTGTAGTGTTTACGGAGACTTCCACAATGTACCTTCTTGAAACAATCAATGATTACAATGATAATGCAAAGCTAATACAGACTATGAATTTTATAAGCTTCATATATTCATATTGTATTAGTGTTATATCACAGCTCATCCATTAGCTCAGAGATTTTCATCTTTAATTTATCATCAACATTGACTATGACTTACAAAGGTTAAACACTCAACATCCCCCTTTCCTTAGTTTTCAACAATCTCAGGCCTCATCCATCTCTATACTCATATTTTCATGACGTGTTACTAACTCCATGACAAAAATGCAAACAAAACATTGCCCTTGAAACACAAGGATTTTCCCTCTCTCTAAGGGCCAACTGAGAAACTACAACCAAAAGATAAAGATCTGCCCCTTGCATATGTGTTGCTCTGCTCTGTTCCATGAGGGCATTGCAATGCTTGTGCCCTGGGTTTCACTACTAAGTTATATTCTTAAGATCCAAAGCACAACTTTTTCACTAACCGCAGTATAACAATTCTGCAGTCAGGCTTTAGAAAATCTTTCCATCATCCTTTGCATATTCCATCTTTGAAATTCCCCCATTTTCAGCAATCTTAGGTTCTAATGAGCAGTCAGGTTTTCCTCATTCTTAACAAATGGCAATTATTTCCCCTTCAGCACCGTATTTCTTTTTCCCATTCACTGCCTACCTAAGTGACCTTCAGACTGCATTAGCCATTTATATTTTTAAATTGCATTTTATTTAATTTTAAAACTGGAATGAGATGAATAAATGTTTGGTCATTTTTCCCCTCTATTATAGCAAAGCATAGTTTCTTTAGCTTGTTTTCATTATGGGGATAGATGGAGCCTTTTAGACCTTTCCCCCCTTATTTTCCATTTCTTATATAATTTGAGTTCCACAGATGTTCTATCTCTCTATTTATGTGCTGCGCTTCTAAGCATAATGGTCAAAGCCCTCCTCCGCTAAAGAAGTCTTTATTCCTTTGAGTACAATATGCCCTTGCAATTTGAGAATGCCCTTACAAAGTTTGTTCAGCCTTACAATTAAGGATACAAATAACAGGGCAAGGGCTAGAAACAAATGGGTTCTGCTGCTCTTCCCGGCTTGAGAGGAATGAGATGAAACTCTTAAGCAAGTAGTCTGTGTGACAAGTGACTCATTTACCGAACAAGCTGCTAGGACCTTGGTCCCCTGTTCCCCTGAATGCAATGGCCAGTATGGTATCCAAATGCATCCATGATTTTCAATTATGATAGCTGATTAGGATGAAAAGTTAGCTAAGATCTTTTTAAGGTATAGGTGTTCTAGATACCCTTTAGTAGTACTTTCCAGAAATGTCGAATAACCAGTGGTAGCCTGAGAAAACGTTGAGTAACGAGCAGAGGAAAGGGAAGAGTCAGTGTTAACAATGCAACATTGGGGGTTGGGGATTTAGCTCAGTGGTAGAGCGCTTGCCTAGGAAGCGCAAGGCCCTGGGTTCGGTCCCCAGCTCCGAAAAAAAGAATCAAAAAAAAAAAAAAAACCAATGCAACATTGGGTTATCATTTTCATTTGTCAGACTCGTTAATAAAAGTATTAAAAATGGACTCAGAAGAAAGCTTGAAGACAATGTTATTAAAGATTTAGTAAAAGGAACAGCAAAGTAAGCAGCAAATCTTGGCAGTGGCTAAGATGAGGAAGAGAGAAAATTATGTTTTCAGGCACACGGACTGCTCTAGCAATGGAGGTCAGTGAGCAGATGCTGAGGAAAGGGAGAGAGGGAACAGAGTAAAAGCAAGAGAGACCAGAACATGTGTAAAAGCTTAAGCTTTAGTCTGGTATCCAAAAAAAAGAAAGAAAGAAAAAGGAAGGACAAAAAGATAAAAGTAAACTTCTCCGTGTTACCTATCAGGACAGCATCTAAGTGTGTTATATGCACGGATATCTACAAACAGCTGAAGGAAGGGAAGACACTTGGAAAAAAAGTGGCCAACAGTAACCATGAAACAGGTGGTCAGCCCTCTGCAGCTGTTAATCCAGGAAATAATGGGAGCAAAGACAAGGTTTTATTGAATTAACAAAATGCGCCCTCAGTACTGACTTCTTAATTAGGTCCTATACAGATGATTCTACATTTAATAGATAAATGAGTGTAATTATTCTTTGCTACCTGCCAGTACCAAATGAACACAACAGTTATTTACAGAACACTTCATGCAAACACAAAGAATATGCCTCCTCCACCACAGCTCATGGAACATTCTCCAAAACTGTCCATATAGTTCAGACACAGAGCCAAGTCTGAACAGGTACAAGAAAGCTAAAATAGCACCCTGCATTCTAGCTGACCATCTCAGTTTAAAGCTGGTTACCCATAATAGCAGAATCAGCATAAAATTTATTAGCTCAGAAAAATCTCACTATTGAATACAAAAAAAAAAAACAGTCAACAAAATAGTAAAGACTTCTAGAATTGAATAAAAATGAAAACACCACATACCCAAGCTTAGGAAACTCAATGAGAACAGTTATAAGATGCAAATTCATAGAATTCAGTGCCTACATAAAAAAAAAATCAGATATTTCATACTAGTAACTGAACAGCACACCTGAAAATTCTGGAACAAAAAGAAGATATCATATCTAAAAGGAGTACATGACAAGAAATAATCAAACTTAGCACTGAAATAAATGAAATATAAGCAAACAAACAAGCAAAATCAATACAATGAATCAATAAAACAAATAATTGTGTCTCTAAGAAAATCAGTAACTTGACAAATCCTTATTCAAGTTAACTAATAGAATGAGAGAGAATTTAAAATTAACAAATTAAAAATGAAAATAGGAACATAATAACAGACAACTAGAAAATCCAGAAAACCATAAGGACATATAAAAAAACTATAGTCCACAAATTGAAAATAAAAAAAGAAATTGACAATTTCTAATACATACATAGCACTGACTGATATTTAATCAAGATTACATACTCAATTTAAATAGTATACTAGAAATAACAACTAAAGTAATCTAAACAAACAGACAAATAAAAACCCATGGCCAAATGATTTTAGAGCAAAATCTATCAGAATTTCAAAGAAAAGTTAATAACAATCCTGCTTAAATTGTTTCACAAAATAGGAATGAATGAAATATTGTCCAGTTGTTTTTATAAGTTCAGAGTTACCTAGATACTGAAACCCTATGAAGACGCAACAAAGTAAGAGAACTTCAGAGCAAATTTCTTAGGAATATAGATCCAAATATACACATTAAAATAATTGCAAACAGGATTCAAGAACAAATAAAAAAGAACATCTACTATGACCAACTAGGCTTCATTCCAGAGATACAAAGATGGAGGTTCAAAAACATACTTCCATAAATATAAGTCACTATATAAATATGCTGAAAGGCAAGGCCACATAATCATCTTATTAGATGCAGAAAGGTCCCTTGTCAAAATCCAACAAATATTCATGATAAAAATCTGGGAAACTAGGGATTTATATCAACATCATATATCAACATCATAAAGACAGTTTATAGCAAGCACATAGCCAACATCAACTTAAATGGAGGGAAATTCAAAGCAATTTTACTAAAATCAGAAAAAAGACAGGTTTCTCACTCTCCTTGTACCTATTTAATATAGTACTTGAAGTCTTATTAGCTTAAGTGGTGAGACAACTGGAAAAGATCCATTGGATACAATTAAGAAGAATCTAAGTATCTTTATTTGTACATGATATGATTGTATACAAAAGTGACCAGAAAAAAAATTCCACAGGGAAATTTCTAGAGCTGAGAAACATTTTCAGCAATGTAGCTGGATACAAAATTAATTCACAAAAGTCAGTAGCCTTCATATATAAATGATGACTGGACTGAGAAAGAAATCAGAAAAAAGAAGACCTTATGCAATAGTCTTAAGTAACGTAAGTTATAGTACAGTAACTCTAACAAACAAGTAAAATCCATGGGTGATAAAAAACTTGAAAATGTTGAAGAAAGAAACTGAGAAATATATCAGAAGATGGGAAGATCTCTCATACTCATAAGTTTATAGTATCAAAATAGTAAAAATTCCATCCTATCAAAACAAATCTACAGACTCAATGCAAACCCATCAAAATTCTAACATAATTCTTTATAGATTTCGAAAGGAAAAGATTCAGCCTCATATGGAAACAGCAAATAAACAAGGATATCTAAAACAATCTGGAAAGAAAAAACAAACAAAAAACTGCTGGAGATTTCCCTATCCCTGACTTCAAAATGTACTACAGAGCTATAGTCATAAAAGCAGCATGATGTTGGCACAAAAGTACACATGTTGATAATAGATTCAAATTGAAGACCTAGACAAAAGCCATAAACCTAAATACACCTGATTTTTTATTAGGAAGCAAGGCATACATATTGGGGAAATGACAGCATTCTCAACAAATGGTGCTTTTCAAACAGGATAGCCCCACATAGAAGATATTTTGCTGAACAAAATTCAATTCTAAATGGATCAAAGACCTCAGCCTAAAATCAGATATAGTGAATCTGAAAAGAGAGCAAGTAGGGCATAGTCTTGAACTCTGTGGCATAAGAGATTCCTATCTGAACAGTATATTGATAGCCCAGGCACTAAGATCAACAAGTAATACATGACACCTCATGAAACTAAAGGTTTCTGCATAGCAAAGGACAGCATCATAAAAAAAAGCAAGCTACAAAATAGAAAATGATTTTTATAAACTACATGTCCTGTAGACGGCTAGTATCCAAAATCTATAAGGAACTCAAAATACTAGATATCAAAAAAGAAAAAAAAAACAGAAAACAAATTATAAAATGGGAAAATGATTTAAACAGAATTTTCAAAAAAAAAATAAAAGGAATTCAAATATCTGAGAAACACATAAAGAAATGTTCCATATCATTAGTGATCAGATAAATGTAAATCCAAAGTACTTCGAGATTTTATCTTACACAATCAGAATGGCTAGGATCAATAAAACAAATGACAGCTCATGTTGGTGAGGATGTGGAGTAATGGGAACACCCATGGAGTACTGGAGGAGCTACAAACCTGTACAGTCACTATGAAAATTGGTGTGGCGGTTTCTCAGGAAAATCTGCATAGATCTACCTCAAGACCCAGCCATACCATAGCCTCATTCTACCACAGATATCTTGCTCAATGATGGTCCTTGTTACTCCATTCATGCCAGCCAGACATAGGGAACAAATTAGATGTCTCTCAATAGATGAGTGGATAAAGAAAATTTACACTTGCCCAATGGAGTATTAATCAGGTACTTAAAAATTACATCATAAACTTCATGGGGAAGTGGAGGGAAGTAGAAAAAAGCATCCCAAGTGTGGTATCCTAGGAATTACCTGTTAGGTCAATGATAACTAAGTTACAATTAATAGACACATGGAAATTAGGTATAAAGTAAGGGAATGGAGGAAATGGGAAATAGGATGAATAATTACAGATGGGCCAGGACTGGACCTGGATGATTAAGTGAAGAAGAGGAGAGAAGAGGAAAATAAGGGAAGATATATTATAATTAAAGTCTATTTGATGGACAGTATGGAAACCTACTACAGTAGATTCTTCCCAAAATATATACATATATGAAAGTAATAAATGAAATTACAAAAGAGTAAGGAATACCAAGCCCCAACTGATCATCTCTTCTCTGGTAATGTGTTATATCTAATTGGATTACTAGACAAAGACGTCTCTTGGACACCTCAAACAACTCAAATTGTTGTGAAGAAGGATGGACTGTTCCCCAAAATTAGTCAGCAAGGCCCCATTGCTGAAGACAGCACCTACATAATTTGTTTAACACGGAGAAGTTGAGCTGGTGCCTGTATTGCACTTACATGCCTCTGTGCTAGTGTCTTTGGTACACGAAGGTATATTCAGGATTCCAAATTAGAAACATAAACACCAACTTAGCTACAAACCCTTTGATTTTCATTGATGTCCTGTCTAAAAGATATGGTAGTGGAATGGTGGCACAAAATTTGTGAGAGTTATCAACCAATATATGAACATATGACTTGAAGTTTAGTCTATAAGATGGAAACCATACCTGACACTATTTAGGTAACCAAGAACCTGAAACTAGAGAGCCTGGAGACGAGGCAAAACCAAATACTATTGTTCTACTAAGAGATTAACGATAAAATTACTCTAAATGATAATCTTCTCTAAGTATAGATTGGTGCCTTGTTCAGTCATCATCAGAGGAGCTTCTGCCTGAAGCATATGGGAACAAATATAAGTACTCACAGCTAGACATTATGCAGAGAATGAGAGGCTTTGAAACAACTGGTTCTAAAAGGGATGTCTCCATCAGATTCTTCCCCTCAGGAATCCGGGAATCCTGTGGAAGAGGAAGCAGAAACAGTGTAAGAACCAGAGGCAATGGAGACACCAAGAAAACAAGGTTCCCTCCATCAATAGGATTTATGCACATGGGACCTCAAAGAGACTGAGGCAGCATGCTCTGGGCCTGCAAAGATCTGTACCAGATGGAGTCCTAGAGCTAGAGCTAAAAGCAGAAAATGTATGCCCATCCCTAACCTAGAAGTTATCTCCAATTAATAACCACTTGCAAATGAAAAGTAGTTTTCTCCAAGGGAATCTCATTGGGTAAACAAACTGCTCTTAGGTATATGAGGCTTGCCCAGGGGTAGCTAGCAAACTGAAAACAAGTTTAGTGACATCTTTGCAAGTTCCTCGTGCCATATGTCTTATCAGTTAATTTTTTTTACAAATTAACTTATTCTTCTATATTTTAGTTTTATTTTTTTTTAATTTCATACATATATAGATATATCAGATAGATAAATAGATGATAGATAGATTGATATAGATAGATGATAGATAGATAGATAAAGAGATAGATAGATACATACATACATACATACACACACAAATATATATATATATATATACATAATGGCATTCAAGATTATTATTTTTATGCTACTGCTGAGTGTGTGTGAATGGGACTGCTTTTATATCTGATTTATTTTTTGTGATTTTTCTTGGCTGTTTTCCTTCTGTTTATTTTGTCCTATTCTGATGTGTTAATTTTTGTTTTTATCTTACTATATTTTATTTTATTATTATCTCTTAGAAGCTTGTTTTGTTCTACTGAGAAACAAAGTGGGGTGGATACAGATGCAAAGAGAGGGAAGAACTTAAAAGAGTAGAGGGCGGGGAAACAGTATGTGAGAAAAATATCTATTTTCACTAAAAGAGAATAAATAAGATAGTTGTTGTCTCAGAAAAAAACATATATAGTTCCATGTTTGCTATTGATTAACTAGTTCTACTTAAATTCTTTATAATTACGACTTAGTACAAAACATGTGTGCAGTATGAATGAAACTAAAAGAATATTTTATGTGTATGTTACTTAGAGGTTTCCATAAAACAACTCCTTATTAAATAAAAGAAGTAAATTTTATTTATTCATCACATTCAGCTGACTTTACATTTGGTAAATATATTCATGATGTGAAATAAAAGTACCTTCAGGACATAATTTGTACTTTCATCACCAATCTTCTGCTCCTAACATTATCGTACTCTTCTAAGACAACTTTATTTTTATTTCATTTTAAGAAGTCTCCAGTCTAGCATTGGTGGCAGATTTCTTGGCATCAAAAGCTTTCGTAAAATTCATATTCATAACTTAAAATAAAAATGCATATTTTTAAAAGTTACTTTTTATTTTCTAAGTACCCTCTTCATTAATGTTGATCCCAGACTTTTCTGCTCTGTATCAAAGAGAAAGATTTTACTAACCAAAGTCCAAATTATTCTCTTTCTGACGTGGATATAATGTGTTTCCTAACATGTGGCAACTCCATGATTTGAAGAGTCATTTGTGTAACTTCATCTCCATTATGTCACTATCTTATAACCTCCCTTTTGATAAATATTTTCATATTTATTTTATATTGATGAATATTCTTGATACTGATGAAAAACTCCATTAAGTTTATATTTTGACCCTCTGGGGCACAGACATTATACAATCTCTGAAGAGATTACAGGACATACATAGCTTTAATAATAGCTTTAAATGAATATATGTGTGATGCCACAGTAATTTATAGACCGATCGGGTGTTCTAATTGCTCTTTCACATGTAGCAATGGTAATATATGTATATGGCAATATTCCCACTGAATATATTTAAACTACTTAGAGATATTGTCATGTCTACAGTGTCAACAGAGATGATGTCACAAGATGATGTCCCTTCCACAAGACTATATTTCTTTGGAAAATAATCAAAGGAAATGAAGAAGTATTTTATGCAGAAAAAAATTGTTATTTCTGTGGCTTTCAAATATCTTGGGTCAGCTCAGTGTTTATAGAGCCCTCCCTGTTTCTTAAACAGTAAGCAAGAAGGCACAATACAGAGATGGCCTTCACTCTTTGGAGTTCCCTGAAACATTAGTACAGGAAGATGTTAAGGTAATGTATAATATTGCTACACATCAACAAATGGTCTTTTTACACGAGCACTAAAATGTCTGTCTATACACGTTGCCCTATTCAATGCAGACAGCTACACAAGTAAAAGAATGCAGATTTATGAGGTGATGTTTTCCATTCCCACCTTTGTTAGCATAACAGGCAAGTAAGGGACACTATTTCATGCTCCATTGATTTCTCTTTTTAGTCTCTAACTAAGGGACCAGTATGTTCCCAAGATTTGAACCAGAAATAATTTAAAACACACCACCCATGAGACCACCTAAGCTCCCGAATGGTTTGCCTTATCATTTATTTATAGATTTATCCTTACTGAAATTGGTGTATGTTGAAAACTTGCTTGAAAATTTAAACATACTTCACACTGTTGCTCTACAATCATGTTTAAAAGAAATACCATCAAAGGAAGAAAATGGAATTTATAACTTAAGAGTCACAGCTCTAGGAACTAAGTCTGCCAGGTGACAAAATGAAGCTTTCTAGGGTTTATGCTAGAGGAATATCATTTGAAAGAGAATCTACCCTGAACTGTCTCTTCACTCTCTGCTGTGAGAGGAACTGGAAAGGCAAGTTGTATCTTCACTTTTATGCTGACTTTCTCACCAGACTCAAGCACCTATGAAACCCATATTGGAGATAGGAAGAAAAGTAAACAACTGATTTCCAACACAAGCATGCCTGAGACAAGGCTGCCAAATGACTGAACCCCACCCCCCATGGGCCCAGTGCCAAGATGAACCTGCAAGTCTCATAAAGACTCCAAGACTAGCCAATAGACACGATTATTGAACCAAGTCAGGTACTCTCATTTGCAAGATGACTGTCTCATATCCTGTACCAAATCAGTCCCTGATACTTTTGATACCTGGTATCTCCATACCTATGCTCTATGTCAGCCTTTGGTTCTAAGGTACAAGATCCAATACCAAACATTCTCCAAATGGTCAGATTCAAGACACATCCCATAGTTCTCTGCTGCAGTAGAATCAGTGTCTAGGTCCACCTTAGTGGACCTATAGACCAGACCTGATCATATATAGCTAGATACCAGGCCCACCTATCTGTGATATAGATTCCAGGATAACCTAGTTAAAAGTGTTTGTATTGGCTGTTTTTTTGTGTCAACTTGACACAGGCTGGAGCTATCACAGAGAAAGGAGTCTCCCTTGAGGAAATGCCTTCATGAGATTCAGCCATAAGACATTTTCTCAATTAGTAATCAAAGGTGGGAGGGTCTACTGTGGGTAGTATCATCCCTGGGCTTGTAGTCTTGGGTTCTATAAGAAAGCAAGCTGAGCAAGCCAGCAGAAGCAAGCCAGAAAGTAACATTCCTCCATGGCCTCTTCATCAGCTCCTGCTTCCTGACCTGCCTGAGTTCCAGTCCTGACTTCCTTTGTTGTGAACAATGTGGAAGTGTAAGCTGAATAAAGCCTTTCCTACCCAACTCGTGCCTGGGCATGTTTTGTGCAGGAATAGAAACTCTGACTAAGCCAGTTCTCTAAAACCTACTGTGGACCTTTCTGTGGACCAAATGGCCTACAGAGAAACTGAGGATGAGCCTACTGAAGAAGGGTTGTCCCTGCCAATGTCCATCTATGAAAAATGGAAGGAATGACTATGATTTTAAGCATTCAGATCTAATGCTAGACCACAAGATACATGAGTAATTAGAAAACACGAAATTGCAAAAGGAACAAACCAAAGCTCTAGAAACCAAGTACAAATACATGTTGCTTGGCAACACATTCAGAAAAAGAAACAAGACAAAAAACAAAAAAACAAAAAAACAAAAATAGACCTATGATATGATATGATATAGATTTGTCTGTCTTAATAACTGCACCATCAATGATGAGAAGAATAACATTGAAAGAAGAAACAGGTAAACTATAAGAACTATTAGGAAGAATTTAAAAAAAAATAGTCATGTACTTTAACTAGAAGAACACAACTGATCCACAATAGCAATCAAATCTATAGTGTTTTAAAGTTATTTCAGATTTAAGTAAACAGAAAGGCAATCAGTGCCTTTACAGAAGAGTCAATATCAGGAGACCCAATATAGCCTGAAGATTCTTAAAACTATGAGAGCTAATAGAGATAAGATTTTAAGTCAATGAAACAATATCAAGAAATGTCTGATATTTGAAGAGTTAAAAGTATAAGAGTCGTAAAATTTATAAAATACAGACATCTTTGCAAAAATCAAAAGTAAACAAATACTCAAGAGCAAAATTTATAACACAACAAGAATCACAAAGACAAGTTGCAGAAGATGTGATAAATCAAACAAACCACAATTTTCCAATACAACAAAAAATTATAAGCATCCATCCTACCTAGGACTGAATTATCAGAATTCTGCAAAGAGTTCTTGGTTGAAATTAACACTGAATAGAAAAATATGAGCGTATTAAACACTAAACAGAGAAATACAATCAAATTCTGAATACTTAAAATATTCAAATAATGCAGTATGTAAATCTCTTTTAACCCTACCATGAATGCAAAAAAGGCAAAAAAGTAATAATTTTACTTAGCTACAGAAAATTTTGATTGATAGAGATTATAAGAAATTTCTAGATGATAAGTTAAATCTTCATTGGCTTAATGTATATCTGGTGATTTTTAGGCACTTAATATAATCCTCTTAGCAACCACAGATCAACAACAGCAACATATTACTATTATGAAAGATCATTGTCTGACAGAATGAAGATAGCAAATGAGGGAGCAAACAACGCAGCAAGTACAAAACAGTCAGAAGAAAACTACCACCATAGCAGTAGGTCTTTCCCTAACAGTAATTACTTTTAAATATTAATGAAGAAAAACCTTCAAATAGAAAATGGAGATGACAAATGGAATTATGAATATATGCAAGGGCTGAGATTTTAAAAGATGGATGAGAAGTAAAAGAACACATATTGAAACCAAAGCACAACAAGAATCACTATGTTGATATCAGAAAAAGCCGTGTTGGTCAAAACTGTCATGAGAAAATAAGTTGTGGTGGTTTTTAGCATTCCTCTCAGCATTCAGGAAGAAGAAGAGCAGGAAATATGGTTCAAATCCAGCCGCGGTTGCTTAATGAAAGTCGGCCACAAAGAGTCCAGACCAACAACTAAACAATAAAAATAAGAATAAAATGGTTACAAGAGATTTTAAACAGTTTAGTAAATTGTAATACGGAAGAAAATAAAAGATCATAATAATTGATTTTCTGTGTTTGCACATGCAGCATAGGCACACCAGAGTACAGAAACTGTTACTTATGGAATTGGAGTCACAGCAAGCATTTCGCTGAACCAATTTCAACAACAGGTAGGGCATCTAGCCAAACAATCAATGAAGAATCAGCAAACATGATCAACACCACAAGGCAAGCTGAACTTGCCATCTACATGAGGCCCAGGAAGGCTATGACTGCATTCCAACTATTTCTGGACCATAATGTCAAATAGTGTCAACCAAAGAGATCAAAGAAGGAAAAGAGTTTCTTCAGACAAACAAAATAGAAATGCAACATTTCAAACGTATGTGCTGCCAGGAAAGTAGAAAATAATGTTTAGAAATAGCTGTTTCAAAGAACTAAATAAAGATGAAATATATTCAAATTTAACAGAGTAAACAGAAAGATCAGAAGAGAAATAATTTAAACAAACACAAGGAGATGCTTTTAAAATGAAAATAAGTTTCATTTTATAAAAAAAATAACAAAATTAAAATTTTGCTTGACTAAGAACAAAGAGAGCTCTGGTGGGGTCAGGTTGGTTGATATTGTTGTTCTTCTTTAGGGTTGCAAACCCCTTCAGATTTTTCTCTAGCTCCTCAATCAGTGTCACCTTGTTCACTCCAATGGTTAGCAGCAACCATCCTCATCTGTATCAGCAGGGCTCTGGCAGAGCCTCTCAGGAGACACCCATATCTGGCTCTTGTCATAAGCACTTCCTGGCATCAGCAATAGTGACTAGGATTGGTGGCTGCATATGAGCTGGATCCCCAGGTGGGGCAGTCTCTGCTCTGGATGACCTTTTCTTCAGTCCATGCTCCACTCTTTGTCCCTGTATTTCCTCTCATGAGTATTTTTGTTCTCCCTCGTAAGTACTAAAGCATCCACATTTTAATCTTTTTTCTTAGGCTTCAACTGATCTGTGAATTTCCTTAGGTATTACAAGCTTTTGGGTTAATATTCATTGATCAGGGAGTGCATACCATGTGTGTTCTTTTGTGACTGGGTTACCTCTCTCAAGATAATATTTTCTAGTTCTATCCTTTGCCATAGAATTTTCTGTAGTCATTGTTTTTAATAGTCAGATAGTACTCCATTTTATAAATGTACCACATTTTCTGTATCCACTCCTCTTTGAAGGAGATCTGGATTCTTTCCAGCTTCTGGCTATTATAAGGCTGCTATGAACATAGTGGAACATGTGTCCTTGTTAGGTGTTGAAGCATTTTTGGGTGTATGCCCAAGACCAATCAGACTTCACCAGAGCTCTCAGGGACTATACAACCAACTAATGAGTAGACATGGAGGGATACATGACTCCAGCCACATACGTAGCAGAGGATGGCATTGTCCAGCATCAACAGAGGAAAAGCCCTTGGTCCTGTGAAGACTCATTTTCCCAATATAGGATAATGCCAGGGCATTGAGGTTGGAGTGGGTGGGTGGAAGTGAAAGCATCCTCATAGAAGCATGGGGAGGCAGAGGGGGTATAGGAGAGAGGGGTAAAGGAGATAGGATTTGAAATTTAAATATATAAAATATCCAAGAAAAATAAAAATTTTAAAAAGAAGAACAAAGAGAGGGCTCAAATATCTAAATTCATAAATCATAGGTAGAAATACAAGATATTAAATAAATAGAAAATGTCAAGGAACTTTTCAGAAAGAAGTACACCCACAAAGTATTTAACGATGTATAAAAGAAAACACATAAATTCAGAGAAATTGGACAACCCAAGAATGAACGTTAAAACTCAAGACAAGCCCATATGAGCTGGAGATTTAAAAAAAGAATTGTGATTCCATCTAAGATAAGACAACTAAGTTTAGAGAATCCTCAGCACACAGAACTTGAAGATCCAAAGAATAAACAAGAGATCACTCAGGGCAAGGGAGCCCATTTCAAGAGCTTCCCCAACACGAGTGTGAAGGGAGAGATCCAAGGCAGGGGCTAGAACTAACACAGGCCTGCCACTTGGGTGCAGGAGAGTCTAAAATTCTTAGCTGAAGTTACAGATCCTGGGGGGAGTGGAGGGGTGTGATCCATAGAAAGCCATTTCAAGTGTGCAGATTTTCACAACTGAAGTCAGAATTGGTAAACTCAGAATGAAGACAGAACTGACACAAAAGAAGGCAAAAAGCTGTAGAAAGCCATTATCTCTTAGTAGATGTGCACCTGGGCAGAAGGCTAGGCTGGTACTTGAGAGTAGCTTTGCAGGAAAAAACAACACAGAAACCAGACACAATGTTTCCTCTTACAATTACCGATGCCACATAATCATGATAAAAACTCCTTGGTAGTGCTACAGACACAGGCAAGTAAATCAATGGAATAAAATTGAAGGCCCAGAAATAAACCCACAAATCTATGGTCACTTGATCTTTGACAAAGCAGCTAAAAACATCCGGTGGGAAAGAAAGCAGCATTTTCAACAAATGATGCTGCTTCAACTCCAGATCAGCATGTAGAGGAGTGCAAATTTACCCATTCTTATAGCCCTGTAAAATGCTTAAGTCCTAGTGGATCAAGTTCCTCCACAAAAGACCAGATACACTGAAACTAATTGAGGAGAGAGTGGGGAAGAGCCTCAAACACATGGGCACAGGAGCAAATTTCCCGAACAGAGCACCAATGACTTATGCTCTAAGATCAAGACTCAACAAATGGAACCTCTTAAAATTGGAAAGCTTCTATAAGCCAAAGGACATTGTCATTAGGACAAAATGGCAACCAACAGATTAAGAAAAGATCTTTACCAGTCCTACATCTGACAGAGGAGTAATATCCAAAACATACAAAGAACTGAGGAAGTTAGACTCCTATTTTAAAATGCGGTACATCTGAGGAATGTTGAATGGCTAAGAAATACCTAAAAACAGTTCAACATCCTTAGTCATCAGGGACATGCAAATCAAAACAACCCTGAGGTTCTACCTCATGCCAGTCAGAATTGATAAGATCAAAAACTCAGGTGACAGCAGATACTGGCAAAGATGTAGAGAAAGAGGAACACCCCTCCATTGTGGGTGGGATTGCAAGCTGGCACAACACTCTGGGAAACAGTCTGGAGGTTCCTCAGAAAATTGGACATAGTACTACTTTAGGACACAGCTATACCACTCCTGGGCATATATCCAAAAGATGCTCCAACTTATAACAAGGACACGTGCTCCACTATCTTCATAGCAGCCTTGCTTATACTAGCCAGAAGCAGGAAAGAACTCTGATGTCCATCAACAGAGAAATAGATACAGAAAATGTGGTACATTTACACAATGGAGTACTACTCAGCTATTAAAAGCAATGACTACGTGAAATTCTTAAGTTAATGAATGGAACTAGAAAATATCATCCTGAGGGGGGTAACCCAGTCACAAAAGAATACACATAGTATGCACTCAATGACAAGTGAATATTAGTCCAAAAGCTTGGAATACCCATGAAATAATTCACAGACCATATGAAGCTCAAGAGAAAGGAAAACTGAAATGTAGATGCTTCAGTTCTTCTTAGAAGGGGAGACAAAATACTCACTGGAGGAAATACAGGGACAAAGAATGGAGCATGACCTGAAGGAAAGATCATACAGAAACTGTCCTACCTGGGTCCCCAATGGAGGAGTTAGAGAAAGGAATGAAGGAACTGAAGGTGTTTGAAACCCCATAGGAAGAACAACTATATCAACCAACCAGACCTCCCAGAGCTCCCAGGGACTAAACCACCAACCAAAGAGCATACACAGAGGGACCCATAGCTCTAGTTGCCTCTGTAGCAGAGGATGGCATTGTCTGACTTCAATAGGAAAAGCCCTTGGTCCTGAGAAGGTCCAGTGTAGGGGAAAGCTATTCATCATTACTTTTTCAACTAGATGTAGATGGAATGTAATTCCATACATTAAGGGTAATATATGAAACCATTTAAATACCATCACACTAGTAGGGAAATATCAAAATGGAGCATCACCAAATAACAGTGGGAAGAATTCACACAGTTTATTTATTCTTGGTACATTGGTTTACACTCCTTTGATCGTACTTTTGACTTACAAAAATGTCTACTGATATGAAAATAAGGAAATAGCGTTCTTCTCTATAACCTTTTCCCATGTCTCAAATCGAGCATTTTATTTATCTTACCAAAGGCAAGAAAACCACCAACCACACACACACACACACACACACACACACACACACACACACACACACACACACCCCACACACACCACACACACACACAAATCAAACAGGGAGCAAATCTCCCAGGTATCTGCAACATAATTTCTCAAAAGCCACAACTATTACCACCTTCTCTCAGGACCCAATACAAACAAACATCAAACAAATATTCCACCAAGACACAAAAGCACATGTGATTTAATAATACAAGGCTTAGAGTTTGTTTCCTAGAACTTGGAGACTAAAGTTATTTCTGAATTCCGATGTTGGAAAAATGATATTAAAAAGTAAAAAAACAAACCAAAAGCAGAAATCAGAACCTGTAACCCAAAGTACAAAGTTACATTACAAGACAAGTGCACAGAAGTACAGAAGAGTCCCTGGCTGCCAATTGGATCAATCTGGGAGTTTGCATTCATATATTCTGAGAGGAATTTTAAGTTGACAAAGATTTGGGATGACAGCTTAACAGTATCTATAAAAAATAGTGATTAATTTCATTTACTACCAAGAGTCATATCCTAGGTATCTGTCCTGCGGATTGAGGAAATGTCTCGCCAAATCAATTAGAGAGAATTAATTAATTGTTAGAGAATAATGATAAACAAATAAATCAGTGGTGTAGCTTGAGAACCGCAATGGAACTTCAGGAGGAATGTAGATGAAAATTGATAAAATAAATACATGAGATTTTATATAAATTACCAGATGACCCATTTTCTGTATTTGATTTTTCTTTGTAGAAAGACCTAATAGTATACTAGTGATAATAATAAAAATAATAAATAATAATTATATAAAACTTTTTCTGAGCTAGAAATAGAAAATAGAATTCAAGTTATTTTTCCTTTGTGTATCTGTGGATATATATTTTGTGTGTGCATATATATATATATGTATACACACACACATATATATATATATATATATGCCTGTATGTGTGTTGTGTGTACATATGTGTGTATATTCCTGTGTTTGTGTGTGTTTGTATGGGGACATGTCTGTGTATATGTGCATGTATGTTTGTGTATGTGTATATTAGTGTAGGAGTGTTTGTGTTTTTATGTATATGTGGTTTATATGTGTGTATATGTGTTTATATGTATGAGTGAATGTTTGTATGTATCTGTGTATGTATGTTTGTTTTATATATGTTTATGTGTGTATTTGAATATGCATGTGTGGGTTTCTGTGTCTATGTGTTTAAAAGTATGTGTTTGTGTGTGTGTGTGTGTGTGTGTGTGTGTGTGTGTCTGTGTGTTTGTGCTTGCTTTTTGCTTACATATTTTTGCTGTTTCATGAAAATATTCAATTTTCATGATCCTCCCTCACCGTCATTGAGAAGAAATGAGATACACTGGGATAAAATCACATCTGCAAAATCAAGTACCTGAAAATAGCTGAGTTCTTCTTGCTGGTGCTAGATAATCTACTGTGAAGAAACTTCTTTTTCTGACCCTTCTGCATGATTCTAGACACTGGAGGAGGCTCATCTCTGAACATTTTAAATTGATGACACATGAAATGAGACGTGATAATTTGATGAGATGGACCCCATATTCTTGACCATTTGAATATTTGGTCTCCAGTTGGTGGCCCTGTTGGGATAAGTTTGGAGATTTGGTCTTGCTAAAGAAGGTATTTAACAGAGGGGAAGGCTTGCAGGATGCAAGATACTCTCTGTTCCCAGTTGGATCTCTCTGGTTAAGGTGCGAGCTCAAGATGTGATCTCCGTTCTAGCTCCCACCAGGTTGATGATGGTCACAGTGCTCTGGAACTGTAAGTCAAAATAAAGGTGCTTTGGCAATGGTGTTTTATCAAGCAATAGAAAACTAGGACAAGATTATAATCTTGAGCAATGCTTATTGTCTCTCCCAGAATTAAGTGCCCAGTGTGACTTACATAGGCCAAACCCAGCCACATGACCACCCTAACACAAAACTAGTCCTATAGAAAATTTTAAGTGGAAACCAACATTTTCCTAGCATTGTAATCATCCCTAATACTTTCATTTAAAATATTAACATATTAATTAGCCATGTGTATTATCACTGTGTTTTTCTACAAGTAGAAAGGAAATAATGAATTGCATAGAAAATAAAAATTGCTTTTAAATCATCAGGAGGAAAAAAAACTTAAGATTAAAAATAAATGAAGCCACACTGGAAAAATTAGATGAGTGATTATCTTATACCTGTCCCTATTGTATCCAACCTAGAAATAGAAGAAGTGAGTTTATTAATAATTTTTGTATAGGAAGATACAGCTTAACCATTTACTGATGAGGCAGGTCTGGTTGTCATTTTCAAGGGGTTTTATCGCTGCTATCTTCTTAGGATTCTCTGCACCCTGGGTGTGGTCATCATTGTAAAGTCAGTTATCTTGATATATGTGTATGATATCCATTCTTTTTCCAAATTCATGACAGAATGTAGTGGGTCAAACACTACACATGTTTTCCCAATTTATTCCTTTTTTTCTTAATTATTTTTATTAGTCAATTTTAGTGCATATTTGTATTTCTTTTTTCTTCTTTGATTGGATATTTTATCTACATTTCAAATATTGTCCCCCTTCCCAGTTTCTCCTCCAGAAACACCGTATCCCATTCCTTCATCCCCTGCCTCCATAAGGGTTCTTGCCCACCTACCCACTCACTCACTCCCGCCTCCTTGTCCTGGCATTCCCCTACACTGGGATATCCAGCCTTCACAGGACCAAGGGCCTCTACTTCTATTGATGCCCAAAAAGGCTATCCTCTGCTACATATGCAGCTGGAGCCATGGGTCCTTCCATGTGTACTCTTTGGTTGGTGGTTTAGTCTGTGGGAGCTCTGGGGGTTCTGGTTGGTTGATATTGTTTTTCTTCCTGTAGGGTTGCAAATCTTCAGTTACCTCAGTCCTTTTTCTAACTCCTCCATTGGGGACCCCGTTCTCAGTCCAATGGTTGGCTGCAAGCATCTGCCTCTGTATTTGTCAGGGTCTGGCAGACTCTCTCAGGGGACATCCATATATGGCTCCTGTCAGCATGCACCTCTTGGCATCCCCAATAGTGTCTGGGTTTGGTGAATGCATGTGGGATGGATCCCCATGTGTGGCAGTCTCTGGATGGCATTTCCTTAAGTCTCTGCTCCTTTCTTTGTCTCCATATTTCCTCCTTTGGATATTTTGTTCCTCCTTCTAAGAAGTAATGAAGCATTCACACTTTGGTCTTTCTTCTTCTTGACCTTAATATGGTCTGAAATTTTATCTTGGGTATCCCAAGCTTTTGGGCTAATATCCACTTATCAGTGAGTGCCATGTGTGTTCTTTTGTGATTGTGATACCTCACTCAGGATAATATTTTCTAATTCCATCCATTTGCCTAAGAATTTCATGAAGTCATTGCTTTTAATAGCTGAGTAGTACTCTATTTTGTAGATGTACCACATTTTCTGTATCCATTCTTCTGTTGAAGGACATCAAGATTCTTTCCTGCTTCTGGTTATTATAAATAAGACTGCTATGAACATAGTGGAGCATGTGTCTTTGTTTTGTTGGAGCATCTTTTGGGTATATGCCCAGGAATAGTATGTCTCTGTCCTCAGGTAATACTATGTCCAGTTTTCCGAGGAACAGCCAACTGATTTCCAGAATGGTTGTATCAGCTTGCAATCCCACCAAGAGGAGTGTTCCTCTTTCTCCATACCCTTTTCAACATCTTCTATCACCTGAGTTTTGATCTTAGGCATTCTGACTTGTGTAAGGTGGAATCTCAGTTTTGTTTTGATTTCTCTAATGACTAAGGATGTTGAACATTTCTTTAGTTGCTTAATAGCCATTCAATATTCCTCAGTTGACAATTCTTTGTTTAGTTCTGTACCTCATTTTTAATAGGATTTTTTGGTTCTCTGGAGTCTAACTTCTTGAGTTCTTTGTATATATTGGATACTAACCCTCTATCCGATGGAGGATTGGTTAAGATGTTTTTCAATATGTTGGTTGCCATTTTGTCCTAATGACAGTGTCTTTTGCCTTACAGAAGCTTTGAAATTTTATGAGGCCCCATTTGTCTATTGTTGATCTTAGAGTATAAGCCATTGGTGTTCTGTTCTGGAAATTTTCCTCTGTGCCATGTATTCAAGGCTCTTCCACACTTTTTCTTCTGTTAGTTTCAGTATATCTGGTTTTATGCAATCCCAGTAAAATCAGGGACAAGACAAAACTGCCTAATCTTTCCTTATCTGTTGAATATAGTACTCAAAATCATAGCCAGAGCAATTAGACAACAAAAGGAGGTCAGAGGGACACAAATTGGAAAGGAAGAAGTCAAAATAATATTGTTTACAGATTATAAAATAGTATACTTTAGTGATCTCAAAAATTCTACCATAGAATTTTGAAACTTGATAAACAACTTCAGCAAAATTAGCCTTCTTCTACTCAAAGGATAAACAGTCTGAGAAAGAAATTAGGGAAACAACACCTTTCACAATAGTCACAAATGATGTAAAATAGTTTGGTGTAACTCTAACCAAGCAAGTCAAAGATCTGCATGATAAGAATTTCATAAAGAATCTCTTAAGATATTGAAGAAGATCTCAGAAGATGGGAAAACCCCCTTACCCCCCATGCTCATGGATTGGCAGGATTAATACTGTAAAATTGGCCATTTTGCCATAAGCAATCTACAGATTCAATGCAATCCCCATCAAAATTCCAATTCAATTCTTCATAGAGTTAGAAAGAGCAATTTTGTAAATTCATAAAAATTCAACAAAAAACCCAGGATGGTGAAAACTATTCTCAACAATAAAAGAACTTCTAGGGGAAATCACCATCCCTGACCTCAATCTGTATTACAGAGCAGTCGTGATTATAAACTACATGGTATTGTACAGAGACAGGCAGGTAGATCAATGGAATCGGACTGAAGACCAGAAATGATCTCACATACCTATGGTCACTTGCTCTTTGACAAAGGATCTTTGACAAACCATCCAGTGGAAAAAGACAGCACTTTCAACAAATGGTGTTGGTACAACTGGAGGTCAGCCTGTAGAAGAATGCAAATCAATCCATTCTTATTTCCTTCTACAAAGGTCAAGTCCAAGTGGATCCAAAACCTCCCTACTTTTTCTTACACTGCATCTTAGCAACTTCAGTGTAAGACTTTTTTTTTAAATCAAGT
This sequence comes from Rattus rattus, assembly GCF_011064425.1. NCBI lineage: Eukaryota > Metazoa > Chordata > Mammalia > Rodentia > Muridae > Rattus > Rattus rattus. The sequence goes on along the minus strand of NC_046166.1, from coordinate 56,706,441 downwards.
TAAGAACTTCATTCACTGTAAGGGTGAATGATATCTCTGTATTGCCAGCATCACTGTGCTTGCATTAGGAGGGTACTGTTGAGTACAACTGAATACCAGTAGTTACTTACATACGTGTCACTTAAATAATCTGGAGGACTACTGAGTTACTAATGGAGAGGTGATCACAGAAAGAACTGCTATAATGAGGAAAGTAGGGGTTCATATACTTCTTAGGTCGAAACAGACACTCAGAATTTTTTAAGGCAGTTATAATAGTATGTAATTTAAACTTTCAAACTTGATTTATATTTACAACTCCCTACTTGGTATTTTTAGATACCTGCTGACCACAGGTAGCTGCGACCTCAGAAAGAAAAATAACAGAGAAATTGGCAACTCCTTCATTATCATCCCATTTTGGTATAAAGGTCAAGTGACATTTAGCATGATTTTACCACATAATTGGACTTCTGCCGAGTTACATGATGTTTTTTTAATGTCTGGTTGCTTCCTAGTGAGTTATAGGGTTTTTTTTTCCACCTTGTCATCCTTTTTTCCTAGTATACTATTAAAAATATTTTTTTTTGCCAAAGCTCTGGCTTGCCTTTTCTTTCTACATTTGAATAGAAAGTTTTTCAAAAAGTTTTCTTTTTGGTTTTTATGGATTTCAAATGCTCATTTTCCTTTTTCACATGCTTTTGCTATTCTTAACCCTATTATTTTGCCAATGGCTGAAAATTTTGTTTACTAGTTTTTTCCTTAGAAATGGTAGGGTTCCAGTTTTGTATTTGACCTAGTATCTACACACATAAACACACACACACACACACACACACACACACACACACACACACACACACACATACATATTCATTTATTTACATGTATATATGTGTGTATGTATGTTAATGTTTATATCATCAGTTAAATAGCTATCCATATTTTTCCATATGCCTAACCAATTTTCAAAAATAGCTTAAATTACATTTTTTTATTAAATGCCATTATTTAATTTCAGACTTCACTAGGTTGAGTGTTCTTTTGGAACAGTGGCTGGGTTTCATTCATCTATGTCATGCAAGATCTTGGTATGATGTGTTGTCATGAAATGGAAATGAGACTTACCCATACAAAGTATTAAGAGGCAGATCAAACTTTAATGTGATTTCAGCCTGAGCTGGCAAACTTCATCTCTAGCTATGGAGGGAGGTGGAAGGCAATGACTGCAAGGGGATTTGATGATGCCTCCTTGAGTAAAGGGAGCCACAATGTTGGAGATGCCTAAGTGGGCTGATGCTTTGTCATTTTCATTTTTCTTAAGCATGGTTTTAGAAGAGAATTTCCTTCTCATGCACATGGTGCTGAACATGTACCTGGTGAGCTAACCTAGGTCAATTTCTCTGTGATACCACTGAGTTATTCTCGCAGCTGTTGACATCATCTTACATAAACATCCCAGCTGTGTGGGTTGGTTTTATCACTAACCCAAGAGACCTTCAGGATTTGAGCTGATGGAGAAAACACACACACACACACACACACACACACACACACATGCACACGCACACGCACACGCACACGCACACACACACACACACACACATACACACACACACACACACACACTCACAAGTGAGGAAGAGAAAGTGCATATGACTGGGCAACCAGCCAGGTATATCCTGCATTTTAGGCTTTAAATAATCGACATGTCTACAAATAGAGATGACTAGAAGCTGACTGAAATGTTAACGTAAGAAAAGAGACAGACACAGTGCAGAGACATGTTCAACCCTTCCCTGTGGTTCTCACCCTCCATGAGACATGAGACATCTGCACACTCAGGGAAGTCAATGTTTTCAAGTCCTGCCACGAAGCCTGGGAAACAAGTGAAATAATTCCTCGTTGGCCATTCATCCTCTGTGCTAGTCACTCCTTGTTCTGTAAATACTTTTATTTCTTCCCACAAAAAAAAACTATTATATACAGAGATTATATTATTATAAAATTGAACAAATAGAAACTCAGATAAAGAACATTTTATCCCCAAATAATTTTTCATTATTTATTTATTCTCTTTACATTCTGATTGCAGCCCCCATCATCTCCCAGTTCTCCCTTCAAACAGCCCCTCCTCTCATCCTCCCTACCCTTCTCCTCTGAGATAGGGGAGGCCTCTCACCTATACCAACCCAGTCCAGCACATCAAGTCACTGTAGGACTGGGCACATCATCTCACACTGTCTTATTGAGTGTTTCCATTGCTGTAAGAGACATCGTGACCAAGGCAACTCTTATAAAGGATGACATTTAATCGGGGCTGGCTTACAGATTCACAGGTTTAGTCCAAGGTGGGAAGAATGGCAGCACCAAAGGAAGAGATGGTGCTGGAGAAGGAGCTGAAAGTTCTGTATCTTGTTCCAAAGGCAAACAGGAGACTGACTTATAGGCAGCTTGGAAGAGAGTCTCAAAGCCCACTCACACAGTGACATAAATAGTTCTTCCAACAAGGCCACATCTACTCCAACAATGCCAGACCACCTAATAGTGGCCCTTCCTGGGCCGAGCATATTGAAACTACTAAACACACTGAGGCCAGACAGGTATTCTAGTTAGGGGAACAAGATTCACAGGCAGGCAACAGAGCCAGGAACAGACTGCACTACAGTTGTTGGGGAAACAGCAGAAGACCAGACTGTTCATCTGCTACAAATGTTGGGGTGTGTATGGCTAGGTTCAGCCCATGTATGTTCTTTGGTTGGTGGTTCAGCCTCTGGGAGCCCCAAAGGGTTCCAGGTTAATTGACTGTTTTGGTCTTCCTGTGGAGTTCCTATCCTCTTCAGGTCCTTCAGTCCTTCCCCTAACTCTTCCAGAAGACTTGCCATGCTACATCTAATGTTTGGCTATGGGTCTCTGTATTTGTTTCAGTCAGCTGTTGGGTAAAGCCTCCCAGAGAACTATTAATGCTAAGTTCCTATTTGCAAGCATAACAGAGTATCATTAATAATGTGAGGGATTGGTGCCTTGCCTCTCTGCTCCGTCCGTCATCCCTGCATTTCTTATAGGCAGGACAAATTTTGTGTTGAAGTTTTTGTGGGTGGGTTAGAGTCCTTTTTCCTCCATAGTCCTGCCTGTCTAGAATAGGTGGCCATGTCAGGATCCATATCCTCCACTGCAAGGAGTCTCAGCGAGACTCACCCTCAGAGATGCAAACCCCACCCCCAGTTGCCTCTTTCTATTCACTCTCCAGGCTCTCTCTCTCCATTTCTCCCTGAACCATCACCTACCCTGATCCTGACCTTTCCCCTTCCCCACCCCTTTCCTCCCTCTATTTAGCTACAACAACTATTTTAATTTTCTCTTCAGAGTAAGATTCAAGCAAAGGAACTTTTTAAATTGTGTTTGTGTGTGTGTGTGTGTGTGTGTGTGTGTGTGTGTGTGTGTGCACATGTAGGTGCGTGTCTGTGTGTGTTGTTTAATCTAGAAAACTTTTGTATTGTAGGCAACGTGAGGTAAAGGACAAGTCTCAGCAAATATTTAGAAAACAACATAAATGGGTAAATTGAAGGACAAGGAGATATTCTATAAATATTGTTTTTAATATTCCAATTTTGGGGCAAATTTTCTGGGAATACTAGGTAATTTGATGAATTCAGCCATCATACAAGTACATGTATAACTAGTTCTCTCTCTCTCTCTCTCTCTCTCTCTGTCTCTCTCTCTCTCTCTCTCTCTCTCTCTCTCTCTCTCTCTCTCTCCATATATATGTATGCCTGTTCATCATTCTCAACTAAATTATATTTTTGTGAAACTGTTTTTAAAAAGGTACAGCTAGAAGTTCTGTTGGAACTATTAAGGGTAAGTAAAACTATTTTAGTATTAACTATTGAAAAGCTAAAGATTACTTATTAGTAGTGATATTTTATCCACCTTTAAGGGAAACACAGTAAAATACTACCAGTGTTGATTAACAGAATAACTCACAAAAATATTGAGAAAATTGAACATTTCCAAAAATTAATTTTAATGTATCCCAAGTTTTGTATAACATATACCTTTAATTCTTTCTACATTCCCCAAATGTACCTGAAGAATGCTGAAATATTTTTTAGTTCCCAAAGCCTGAAGAAACTATAGGTATCATTTTACGGCCAATTCTATCCTAACATGGTTCAATCTATAATGCCTGATGTTTCAATATACTGATATTTTTCTGAGTCTTCAAAATCATCATTTCCTATATCATCAATACTGAATTCAACAAATCAGTATATAACAAAGAGTATATAATATAATATAATTAATGTATATTACTGTGTAACACTGATGAATGCTAGAAAAGACAAAAGAATTCATGAAGATTGGACACTATTTCTTGATAAGGTATATTAATTGGAGAATTTATTAACAGGTAATTATGCCTTTAATCTCATCAATCTTTGAAGGAGTTGAGATAATTGCATGAATAAATCACCTTTACTGCTAATATTTGACTTTAGGGCAATTTAGGTATTTCTAAAACAAATTGCCACATTAATTTAATTTTCTTTCTGAAAACCTTTTTACCCCAACTCCATGAAACCACTCTAATGAGGAATCATTCCTTAACCTGAAATTTTTGCTTTAATAAGATAACTATGCTTTGAGTATATGAACCATTTATCTAAGGCTTTCAGCAAGACTTTGCTGACAACAGATTCAAACTTAAACAGATGCATTTTTGAGATTATCTTCAACTTTGATAGTCTTTATTTGAAGTGTACAATTTTAGGATCCTGATATGTAGTCTCTATAAAGCATGTTTTAGACCATTAGTAAAAGTAACTTAATTTTTGGAATAACTACATTGTGGTTCCCAATTCATATTATAAGTTGGCTTTATTAAAAAAAATCAAAAAAAATGGAGAAAAAGAAAACTCTACAATATTGGTTGAAATGTAAATTAGCACAAAGTACAGGTATCTCAAAAATGTAAAAGGAAAATTGTAATTGTACCTAGGAATCGTGCTTTTGGATACTCAGAGTAAAAATTTCATTCAAAATATTAAAAAATGCCTTCATGATAAAGTTCATTATGCAGTGTACAAAATATCACAGTTACAAAATTAAATTAATGTCCCTTATCAGATGAGTAGTAAATAAAAGGTAATATATATACAAAAAGGAACTTTTTGCCTTAGAAAATAGATAAAAGTTATCATTGGTAACACATAAATAGGATTGGGGAGCATATGCTAGCCACAAGAAAATTAGCACATTCTCATTTTGTATGATCTCTAAGACACAAAAAAAGGAAGAAAGAAAAAGGGGGAAAAGGGAGAGAGAGAGAGAATGGGAGTGAATTAGTGATTATCCCACTTGGGGCTGGAGGAAACAGAGATGATATTCACCAGTTAGCTTTCTCTTTTTCATGGAAATGATTCATACAACATAGTGAACTAGTAAATTATAGTGTACTGAACACTTCAAACTCTAAAAATGTCCTTGTTGTATGGTGGAACATTTTTGGGGCATATGCCCAGGAGTGGTGTAGCTGAATCTTGAGGTAGAAATATTACCAATTTACTGAGAAACTGCCAAAGAGATTTCCAGAGTGTTTGCACAAGTTTGTACTCCCACCAGCAATGGAGTAATGTCCACTTACATCCTTGAGAGCATGTGCTGTCATTTCAGTTTTTTACTTTGTCATTCTGACTGGTGTCAGGTGGAATCTCAGAGTTGTTTTGAATTTCATTTACCTGATGACTCAGGACTTTGAACATTTCCTTAAGTACTTCTTGGCCATTAGAGATTTCTCTGTTGAGAATTCTTTGGCTAGCTGTGTGCTCCATGTTGAATAGGGTTATTTGGTTTATTGGTGTCTAGAGAATAGAAATCGACATTGGGTTGGATGGATTTCTCTAAGATGTGTAGGATACCTGGGACAGAGGAGCCTCCAGGAAGTCTATGAGGGTGACTGTTGCTGTGAGTCCTAGCAGTGAGTCCCACCGGTGAATATGGATCCCAAAGTGACCACCTCCTGTAGCCAGGCAGGACTCTCAGAGGAGGAATAAGGATACCAAACAGCTCACAAAACCTTCGACCTGATCTGCCTACAAGAAATGCAGGGGCAAAGATGTAGCAGAGACTGAGGGAATAGCCAAGAAAAGACTGGCCCGACTTGAGACCCATCCCATGGACATAAACGTATCCCTCACACTATTAGTGATATTCTGTTATGTTTGTAAGACAATCTTGTAAAAAAAAAAAAAACTGTCTTCTGAGACAGTTGATTGAAACAGATGGAGAGACCAACAAAAAAACATTAATGAGAGCTCAGGAAGTTGGGGGGGGGGTGACGGAGGGAGGATTGAAGAACAAGTAGATGATAGATTCTCCTCAAGAAAACCAACAAAGTAAAATAAGCTGGGTCCTTGGGGGCTCCCAGAGAGTGAACCACTAACCAAAGAGCATAAAATGGCTGGACGTAGCAGATGGGGCTTACCCTGAACCTCATGCCTACCTGTGGGTCCTGTTTCCCTTAACTGGGCTGCCTTGTCTGGCCTCAGCGGGGAAGGATGTGCATAGCCCTGCAGAGATTCGTGTTGCCATGGTGGAGTGGGAGTTGGGGAAGGACTGTGTGATGGGGGTCTGGGAGGAGAAAGGGGGCTGTAATCAGGATGTAGAGTGAAATAGATAGATAGATAGATAGATAGATAGATAGATAGATAGATAGATAGATAGGTAGATAGGTAGATGGCAGAAAACAGAAAGAATATCCATGGTTTTCAACTTTCCAGCAGAATTCAATGGTAGTGAGCATATGTTAGAGCCTCTGAGCTCATGATGGGGAAAAGAAGAGAAAAAGTAAGAGAGGAAGGCTACATATATGGTCTCCATGAGCACACTGCTCCCATGCACCAACTCTCTGCAGCTATGTGAATAGCTTTCACCACTTATCAATAGCCCTTGTGATTCTAAACTTATCAATGAATTAATCCACTGAAGATACTTGTGCTGTCACTGGAAAGTCACTTCTCAAAGGGCTCATCTGCCCTCTTTAGGTTCCTTAATCCTTCTCCCAAATCTTCTCTAGGACTCCCCAAACTCCATGTAATATTTGTTGTGAGTCTCCGCATCTTTTTCCATTGGCTACTGGGTGGAGTCTCTCAGAAGACAGTTAAGCTAGATTCCTGTCTGCAAGCATAACAGAATATCTGCCGTATCTTTGTCTCTGCACACATTGCAGGCGGGACACAATTTGGGTTGAAGCTTTTGTGAGTGGCTTGCTGTCCTTATCCCTGAGAGTCCTGCCTGGCTACAGGAAGTAGCCACTTCAGGATCCATATTCCCCACTGCTGGAAGGTACAGAAGGTACTAGAGGGTGCTAGTTATTTGTATGCTACCACAAAAAGCAAGTATCTCAAAGATATGAAGACCATCGCACAAATGAGTTAGTTCTTCACTGTGGGAAAATACATATTACCCGGAATCCGCTGTATTGTTTGGCCACTATATTCCAATTCCCACCATTAGTTCACAAGGTTCCTTACCCTCCATCATGTAGCTTATATTCCAAATATTTATCATGATTGATACTTACCCATCAGCCCTTCAGTTTACCAAGAGACTCGATTATAAGCTATGTTTCCAGAAGTCTAAAGTCATTGCTCTAAATGTCCATATGGCTATAATCACATAGGCTACAAAATATCAGAGCCTTAGACAAAGACCTGCATGTGGTGAATTTTTAAGATATGAGAATCCAGGGGCAAGACCTAAGCAAAAGAAAAGGAAAGGAAAGCAGAGAATCGAGGTCAGTGAAGGTTGTTACCCAGCAGGTACCAAGAAAAGTTTATTGTGGGTTTCTTAGTACTGTATTCTAAAAGTTCATGGTAATATGATTGGGAAAACCTGAAAGAAGTGAAAGAAAAATGTCAAAACCATTTAGGGTGATCCTTAAACTGCTATGCTTTATACTAGAAAGACAGAGATCAGTCTTCAATACCCTGACACCTTCCATAGCTCTGACTCAGTCGTGCTATTTCTTTCCTTTTATTGTCTTTTAGTGAATACAACTCTTTGTTCTTCGCTGTCTTCCAACCACAGAAATCACGTTAAAGGAGACGTGAGAACAAGTTTATAAACCAGGTCCCATTTCTCTTTGACCAAAGGTTTGTCCCATGTTATAGTAATCCTGTCACGATAAGGATTACTAGACAGCTACAGATGCCCCACCTCAACTCATCTAGTGGTCCCAAGGTGACTCCTGGGATGAAATTAGAGGGTCATGTCAGTACATGTAGGTTGATGTCTTTGTGCAGGAAGACAGGTAGAGGATAAAATGAGGCCTGTCAGTGGACAAGAAGGAAGGAAAGGCAGGATAAAAGCTTTAGAAAAAGAAGAGGGAGCCCAAGCGAGAGAAGGACGTGTGGGAGCATGGCAGCAGATGTTAAGATTCTTCCCTGAGCATAGATACAGGGCATGGATATTTTTACAGAATGAGTGTGTACAGAATTTTGTACTGTGTAGACGGGCAAATTTTATCTTATCAAATGGATCAGAGGCTATTGTGTGGTGTGTTCTTTTATGTGGCAAGTTAATTGAGTTCAAGAGAAGGTGTAGTGGCAGCATACACCACGCTCACCATGGAATTGAGATGTGTATGCCTGGTGTGGTAACAACCTGCCAAGGGAACCAAGCAAAGCAGCATGGCCAGATGCCATGCTGGAACGACTCGCGGACTGGACTGCTGGGTAGCAGAGAGCTGCCGGGAGAGATACTAATTAGAGATAAACTATGGGTGACAGAACTAACAGTAGAGACCAGAGTGGCAAAGTGCCATGCTGGAACAGGCCATGGACCGCGTGGGTCAGAGAGTACTTGGGGGCAGCATGGAGCTGCTGAGATAAAGTAGCTTTAGTCCCTATGACCCGCTCCCTTCCCACCTCCCCCCATCCCCGCAACAAGTACACAAAAAGATGCTTTTGGTATGGAGCCTAATGAAATTGGAGCCCATATAAATTTGTTCCTTATACTGTTGTGAAGTTGTTTGAAACATCGATGATGATCTAGATTTGGGTGAGCATAAGATTTCAAATAGAACCAGAGAAGTATTGATAATGAGAGACAATATCTACCATGTGTAATACACACAACTACTTTGACTCACCATTGATTTTGGAGAACAAGGCAACCAAATCCTTCACCAATCATCTCAAATGGCCACATTCTTCCGGTTCCTCCATACCTGTTCTCTATATCTGTTCAAGTAGAGGAACTATAGATCTCTCATGCAAACTGTGGGTCAAATAAAAATGCAAAAGGAATCCCTCCACCATCATTTTGGCAGAGGATATATGAAGTACCAATGCCTAGACCTGATCTTCTGTTCTCTGCTGTACTCGCTCCAGCAGCTTTAGTGCGGCTGACTCTTTGATGCATCCTTCTAGTTTTCTTTCTAATACTACTGTCTATTACCAATTTCGCCAAGTCTTCTTTTCTGTATTGACTTCATATTCCTCTGTTGACTGTTGTAATGGTCACCTGAGCCCTCCAATTACTTTTACCCCATATTGTCTCCACTCTTTGGAGGTGGAGGTAGAGTATACAGAAGAGGAAAAACAACAAGGAGCTTATCTATTATCTTCATAACTGCACTCGCTTGTTATGTCATCTGCCACAAAAGTGGAAATATTGGGGGCCATAGCTGTTGGATGTGGCCATTTGTGGCCAAATAGAAGTGGTGTGGCAGCTCATGTATAAGCGGTAGTGTCCTTCCAAGATTGTTCTCTCGGGACTCGATGCAGTTAGCGATGTTTCAGCATATTTTCTCTGAACAGAATATTTAAATAGGGTAAATATGGCCATTCTTTTCATCCACTTAGTCCTGGCAGAACAAATAAGACCCTCCAAATTTATATGCCCAATTACATTTAGGTTAACAAGAGCTGAAGTGCTGTGGAAATGCTCCCCCAGAGCTTCATTGTGGGCTAATGGAGAATCATCCAGGCTTTCTTCAGGACTATTAGAATAATAAACACCAGGCAGTTCAATCAATTAGACACTTTGCCAGGCCCATCACTCACATGCACAAGTAATTCAGACCATTCCCCCAAGGAAAACTGGCCTCAGTGATCACTGCTCATTCCTAAAACGAAGGCAGGAGACAGTTAAGAATCATTCTTCTGAGGCCACCTGGATGAGCCTATGGGAGAGAGTTTTGCATGACTGTTGTAAGGGAGACCCTGTAAAAAGAATAAGGTCCTCGGCAGGCATTGGGGATCCTCTCTCTTGTTTCTATAGAAAGAAATCATCCACATAGTTCTCTTATCTTTACTAAATGCAAAATGATGGGTAAAAATGAGTATTTCGGAGATTGTGTGTGTGTGTGTGTGTGTGTGTGTGTGTGTGTGTGTGTGTGTTCATAGAAGTGGGAGCCTAGGGGATTTTAGTTTGAAGAAGCAGAAAGCAAAGGGGAATACACATTGGGTTTTAGAATACCAATGAAGATGGGTTTTGTTGTTTGTTTGTTTTGATATTAGTCTACCCTATGCAGCCTAAGGTAGTCTTGAAATTTTGATCCTCCTCCCTCAGCCTTTCCAGTGCTAGGACAATAGATGTGCATCATTGTTTAGAAGACGATTAGCAGCCTCTGATGGAACCTCTCCCCTATGATCCGCTCTGGACCCTGTTTCCATTTTCTCCTTGTACACAAGTTTCATGAAAGGGAAAAATATTACAAATACTCTCTTTAAAATCTGAAATACCCCTTAGAGTTTGCAATGTGTAGGGGGAGAGGAACCATCTTAATTTCTTTTTCTAGTGATTAAAAATATGAGCTTCTCAGACCTTATTCCTGCCAAGGACCCTTAGCCACTATTCAAAGTGCAGACCCAGAGAAGTGGAAGCTTTTGCATCACAAAGAAGAACATTACAGAAAGCCATAAATAAGCAATACACAGAGGACACCTGACTGAGGAGTGTCCAGTCCGAATTGATACATCTATAGCACAACTTTTGTAACTAAAGCTCAAGGAACATGGCAGAGAAGGAGTAGAAAGATGGCTTTGCTTGAGGCTCCATTTGCTTAGCCAACAGCATGAGCGAGCCCTGGAAACATAAACCTGCAGGCAGCATTCTACAGGTGACACTTACATATATATTTATTTATATGTATAAGTGACAACAAGGGCTAAAGAGTCATACATGAACATTTTTAGTGGTTGGACATTAGAGGCATAGGAAGAATGAGAGACAGAGGAACTGTTAGAAGTCTATTATAATTAAATATAGAAGATTTAAAATACTGTATGATCGGGAGGAAGAAAAGATAGGAAGCTTCTGTTAAAACTCATTAAAAGAAAGTTATTTGTTCTTGGTAAGGCATGGCTAATTTACAGAGGTATTTTAATTTTAATGATCTTTAATTTCATCAATCCATTATGTTCTGAGTTGTATCTTCAGCCTTGGGCACAGACCTAAAGTTATAAATTTCCCAAAGTTCTAAGATTATAAATAAATACTATTGTTCACGCCTTAAAGGTTAATCCAACTCAGTTGTTCTCAACCTGTGGGGGTTCATCCCTTTGGAGGATCACATGACCATTTTATGGAGGACCTTCAGAAATCACAGATATTTACATTACAATTCATAATTTATAATAGTAGCAAAATTACAGTTATGAAGTAACAATAGAAATAATTTTATGGTTGGGGATCACCACTACATGAGAATGAAGGGTTGAGAACTGTTGATCTAATTGACCCTATCAATCGACTGGCCAGGAAATCAACCTTCAGGAAAGAAAATACACATGAAGACTTGTTTACAAGCTGACAGGGATCAGCTAAAAGGCTCAGTTGGTAAAGATGTCTGCCACCAAGCCTAGCAACTTGAGTTCAAGCATCTGAAGCCATACTGTGAAAACAGAATCTGCTCCGAGAAGTTGTCTTCTGACATCTACATAAGAGTTGTAACACACAAGGGTATAGGAGTTTACACACACACACTAACAACTAGATTTTAAAATGATGAGAGGAGTAACTATCCCCTTAATGATATGTGGACTTATATGATCCAGGAAATCTCACACAGAACATGTGCTTTGCATAGTGCTTGGCTAGCATATAGGAGGCCCTGGGCTTTGTCCACAGCACAGCATAAAATGAGTGTGGCGGTACACGCCCATAGGCCTACATTCTTGATGCTTTTTAGGTAGGAACAATAAGTCATCATTGGCTACAAGGTGAGTTCGAGGGCCTCCTGTGACACATGAAACCATGCTCAAACATAAACAACAAATAAATAAAGAAACAAGAAATGAAACACTTGATTTTCCCTTTTTCTATTTCTTTTTCAGATATTGGAATATTTCAAATATTATTCCAAACCACAAGACTATTCTGTGTATCTTTCCTTTCTCTCCTCCTGCCCACCCATCTAACTTCAAACTCAGAAAACACAGAATCTCTTTTGTTCTTATCCGTCATTCCCTGCCCACCCAAAACAATTTGCAGTTCAGCCGCTCTGATTGTTTTTCTCTCAAACTAATAAAATTGGCCTCAAGCTTCTTTCTGATTATTTATTTTATCTACAAGACCAAGAACTCACAAGGTAAGCCCATGTTTTGCAGTGGCACACCGTGCCTAGCTCTTGTATCCAGTGTATGAAAATAAGAGTGTGAGATTGTTCTGTTAGAGCAGTTAGCTTTCTCACACAAAGAGGAATGATTTAATGATTTAATGATAATATGATAACTAGGTGCTTACAGTGTTGTTACTTAAATATGGCACCACTACCAGCATCCAACAGCCTTCAAAAATTGTTTAAATATCTTTTCAACACACAGTTATATCATGAACCATAGAGACAGTTTGATTGCTGGTATAAAGATAAAAGTAATAATAGTTCTAGTCACAACTATCAAAACTCTAATGTAGTGTGACTCTAATGTTACTCATCTATTGTGTTGATAAAACTATACATTTGTTTTTCATTAAAAACCACATCTACTTTCATATCAATATTTTTTACTCTCAGAGACAATAATGGAACCAAAACTGTATATGGATTATGATGGAGTATTTTGACATTTCTATTGCTGAAAGTGTTATTAATTTTTCATACTGTTATTGTAAGGTCATATTCTAAAACAAAGTCCAAGAACTGGTGTGTGTGTGTGTGTGTGTGTGTGTGTGTGTGTGTGTGTGTGTGTGCATGTGTGCAGACTATTTTATGTTAATCTCTCAAAGCCATTGTCAGTTGTTCTTGAACTAAACTGTACGAATAAGAACATATTGGAAAGACCAATTAAAATTTAGAAATGCAACGATTTCTAGCAGCTTAATGTGGACATGAACACAGACACATTTTCTGCTGAGTCTAATTATTGGAACTCCTAAAATTTGAGAGAAGGCTTTCTGTTTGGTGATGTTCTGGTTAGACATTTGTCTAAATGAGGTACAAGCTAGTGTCATGGCCTTTTCTAAATTAGTGATAGATGGTTGGGGCCCCAGTCCCTTGTGAGAAGCAGGTAGCCTGGGATATATGCTTTCGTACAGAAGCAGGGTGAACAAGCCATTAGGAGCAAGACTGCAACGCACTTATCCATGGCCTCTGCTTCAGTTCCTACTTCCAGGCTCCGCTTTGAGCTCCTGCCCTGACTTTCCACCCGATAGACTATAAGCTAAATTGAAATAGATCCTTTGCTCCACAAGCTGCTTTTCTTCCTACCTGTGATTACAGCAACGGGAACCTAACTAAGCCTGGGAACAAATCAAGATCAGAGTCTCACGTCACTCAGAGTAAAGCAGTTTAGATAGTTATATTGTTGGCATAGTTGTGTCGTGCTTACATGAGAGTAGCAAAAATAAGTTGAGTATTTCTTGGCATGTATGAAAATAGTAAAATAAGCAATTTTTTTATTTTTTCAAAAATTTTTATGAAGTACCTATTATGTACCTGACAGCAATCTTGCTAATAGAAAATATCAACTGAAAACAATCCCTGGTCAGCATCAAGCTTATTTTCGACCACTTGCATATGCATCCAGTACCTTTTCACTTGCTGTATTATATTTTCATAGTTCTCACAATTTTCAATAAATTTTCATAGACAAATTTCTACTTTGTGGTCTGTGTTGGGTAATTTTTTGCATGTATACATACTTCTGTGTATGAATTTCTTTGTGCATGTGTACATGTGTGTGTATGTGTGTGTGTGCACGTGAGTGTGCATGTGCGTGTGTGTCTATGTGATACACACATATGAAGACTAGAGTTAAACATTGGCTTTTCTGCTCCATTGTTCTTTAGCTTATGATTTTGAGACAGGATCTTTCATGAAGCCTGTGTCTATCAGTTTAGCAAGACAATCTAAACCTAATAAGGTTGAGGATCTTCCTGTCTCTTCTCCAGTCCCCATCTTCCTAGTTCTGGGATTACAGATGTATGCAAGTACACCTGACCTTTTATATGGGTGCTGGGGAACTGATTTCAAGACCTAGAGGATGTATGCCATTAGGTTCCCATTGATCTAGCCTCCATATTAGCTTTTGAACTTCAGCATAGTTGGATCTTTGGAAAAGAGAAGTGTGGGAAGATTGAATTTTAAAGTCATCATTTCTACAGTAACCCTGACATTATGAATACGGGGTGGGGGATTCTTATTATTGCTTCAGGCTGTTATTTGAAGTCATCCCAAATTTAATATATCTAGAATCCACTTCATCTTTCCAGCTTTATTATTTCAACACTAAACGTTTATTTAGACAGCAGGTAACATTATTCTTTCTGAGACCTAGGACTCAGTTTCGAGTTGTGGTAAGCAAGTTGGCTTAAATACAATGTCATAGTTAGGAGGCATCTAACTTCTCTTCAAATCTGATGTGCAGATAAAAATCCAGGACTCTCATAATTATGTGGTTACTTCTGTAGCTTTTTCAAAATGGGGATGTGTTGACAAAGAAACTAGAGGATCTTCCTTTGCTGTTGTTATAAAAATGTAGAGGAAAAATTACCATTGCCTTGTTTAGAACATTTTCTGTATTTCCTCACTTCTTTTAATCCTCTGGCAGATTTCCCATGAGCCCTAAAATGGGACCCAAGGGTGGCACAGTTGAGTAGTCCCCACTTGATTACAGCATGTTCTTTTCATGTTAATGGCTGACAATGCCACTAAGCTTTTTGCCTTCTGTTAGGAGCACAGTTGGACCTGAAACTAAAATGCTGGGTCTCCGGGAAGCTGGTAATTTCTTCCTAAAGTCAGGCAGCTAAACAATAACGAATAATGTGTCCATGGTCTGATCTGCTTTGAATGAAAGACCAAGGCTGTTTACTCTACAATGGAACACACAGCGAGATGCTCGTATTCCCTTCTTAACTACAGCCTCCCTTCCAGACTTCCAGGCTGAGAAAGAAAGACAACCAAGAAAGAAAGTTCTTTTCTCCAATTTTAGGGGCAGGAGCTGAAAATCATGCAAAATTATATTTTTTATTTATTATATTTAAAAAAAGAGAGAAAGGTGCAGGGTGATACAATTTATGTCTCCACATGAGCTTGGTGGGTTTGTCTATTTTGCATCTTACTTTTTGTAGCATCAATGAATAAATGCATTTCAATACCCTCAAGACATTTTCAATAGGAAGGAGTGGACAGGCACGCCCATCAGTGATGATAGTCTCAAGGATTTCCATGGAAGGAAAAAAAAAAAAAAGATGTACCTTCTTACTAACAGATCCTTATAGCAAATAACTTATTTACTTCTAAAAATCAGAGCATGAGGTTATAAAGAAAATATGCAAAGAAAATAAGAATATCTGCCAAAAACAGATGCTGTTATCAAATATATGCATTTTCAATATTAGGTGATCTCTATGAATACGTGTTTACATAGTCAGTCCCAGGCCAGCCATGGCTACTTAGTTAAAATCTGTCTATATAGAACTCGTATTAGGGTCTTGACTTTTGGCAGAGAGAGAAATCTTTGTTGTTATCACCCTGAGGGCAGCATTAAGAAAGCAACTATGTATTTGAAAGACCAAGAATTGTGTATAAAAATACGAATTATTTTACTTTCTTTATACATGAAGCATTTGTATCATACTTTACATCTTAGAACCACAAAAATATAGGCAAATATGTTAATGTTGTTGTGCATCTGCCATCTTTCTGCTACTCTGTGACACTGAGCTTCTGAAGAGAAAAGGAAATACTGTTCTGAGTTTGGAAGGTTTTAGCCTATGATCAAGTGATCTTCAGCCTTTTGGAGCTAGAATGAGGCATCCTGTCACCATGGGAAGGCATGATCAAGCAATAGGAGGGTGTGGCAGTACCAGGGACTGAGCAGAGAAGAAGTAAGAGGAAACAGAGAAGAAGCATACTGTCCCCTCCAAGGATAGGATCTCAGGGACATAGGGACAGTCCAACAAAACCCCAGATTGCAATCTTGGTGGCACAGGTGAAAATATTCTAAAAAGAGACATTCTTGTGTTCAGCCATCAGAATTTTGATACAATAGACCCTAAGGAGTTATAATATCTCCAAGGTTAAGAAAAAGGTTGATAACTGACCTCCTCTGTCATTGGAGAAACTTGCCTCCAAAGTAGATATTTCACATAATTCTGATAACTTGTAAGACCGCTTTACAAGAGAGATCATAACCTGGCCCCAATGAAATTCACTAGGGAATGGGACCACATTGACCAGGACTGCTTAGTCATGTGTAATACTTGGCCACTTTTTATGTTCCCTCTTTCTTATTTATAGCAGGATTTCTTGGACCCACAAGCAAAAGATTAGTTACATAGAGACTTATTAATTTAATTATAGCTTAGGCCTTAGCTTAGGTTGCCTCCCAACTAGCTCATCCTACTTAATTAACCTGACTAATCTAGTTCATGTCCAGCGTCAGTGCCTGCTACTCCCCTTTTTTTCTCTTTCTCTCTCAGTACATTAGATCTCCTTCATGATCATTGGCCAATCCTCTGGCCTGATTCTTCCAGAGAACCTCTCTCAGACAAGGAAGGTGTGCATTCACTTTTCTGTCCAGCTATCGGCCTTCAGATCTTTACTAAGCCTATGGGAGAGTGAGGAAGGTGGATGTTTATAAAATACTGAGGTAGGTGTTGAGCCACAAGAGTAACAATCCCCAAAGGACAGTTTTCAGCTCCCTGCACTTACAGAACTAACAATTGAATATCACAAAGACAATATTCACACAGTTCACCCCAACACTTACTTCTTTAGTTGGCTCATGGGGGATGAGCTTGTGACTCCTATGAAGGTCCTAAACTTTCAGTTCAAACTACAAAACAATGCTCAGGGTTTCCAATACCTTTTGTATCTCCATCCTGGGCATCTCTTCCCCAGGAAGGAATTTTTGATGCCTGGCCCTTTGAACAATAATCTGTGTGCCCAGTTTCCTTGTTTGTACAGCGTAAGGAGATCATAGAGGGAATGATTACTTAAGGATATCTGTCATTTCATTTCACCTAAAATCAAGTAAAGTATCTGTTAGTGCAATGGAAGGTGTTGGGAATGCCACACCTACTAGCCATCACAAAGAACTTACAGCAATGCCTGGTATATAATGAACACACCAGTTCCTTCTATTTCCCTTGGGGGTGGTTGTGCCCATGGTTATTTTAAATTTTCTTTGTTATTTTGAAAATGTAGGGCCATTTGGTGGCATATTTGTGTGTTGTCTCTCTTCAACAGTTTAGAGATTTGAAGGTAGAAGTAGATAAAGCCAGATAGATTATCCATTCTTCAAATTTAAAGGTCCCCTATGGTCAGTCTTTTCATCCCAGTCAAGATGTGAGTTATCCTTGGTCTCGTAAACACTGCCTCAAGTTGTGTCATGAGGAGAAATAGTGTAGACCATGCAAAATAGTGACAATGATTGTATGTTACCAAAGAGATTGTACAATGAAGACAGAATAGGAGAGAGGGGTTAGCTACCTTTGTACTGGTGACATTAATGTTTGGTATAGTACCATAAGTGAATTGAGATAGGTGTCTCAAGCATGCTTCAAACAGCACTTCAGGTTTTAACATCAAAATCATGGCATCGCATCATATGGTCATTTTCACTTTGAAAATATTGCTACTAACACAGACCATTTGGCAACAGTTTGAGCATCTACACATCATCCATGCAGAGATGTTTGAAAACTAATATTGCACAGAAACCATTATTCTAAGAGCTAGGGTTAGAGCTGGTTGACGTGTGATATGGAGAGCTGTGCAGGCAAACAAAGCTCTTGCAGAAGACTGCTCAGTTGATAAGCTGTCTTCTGCTCAATAGCCAGGACCTGGGTTTAGCCTCTAGAACCCATGCAGAAGAGACAGACAAGGTGGCATGCACTTGCCATTCCAGTTTTCTATGTGGAGACACGAAGATGCCTGCAGCTCTTTGGCCAACCAGCCCAGTTCAATTGGCAAGTTCTAGGCTAAGAGAGAGACCATGTTTACAAAACCACTAAGTGACACCCGAATTGGAACTCTGCTTTCACACACAGCTGTGTACATGTTCACACACACACACACACACACACTCACACATGTGCACACACAGGGCCAAACTCACATGTTTACACACATACACAGAATCTTTGTGACATTGATAGGTCACTAGCAAATCCTATCGAATGACAGGGCTTGTGTGAGGACATCTTTTCTTGGGTGAGAGGAATCTGACATGGCTTTGAGATGTTCTGGTTGGACAGGGCTTGGTGACATCATAGCAGAGCAGATACTCTCCATCATTCTCCCTGGTCCCTGAGTGTGTCATTAACAATTCCATTTCGCTCACAAATTGCCACGCCCAACCTCGACCAGCAAGTAAGACAAGACCAGAGGAGATCTTCTTCAAGCAGTTTACTCAGGAACCTTGATACAATCTTCTGACCCCCGGGGAGTCCCCGCACCACACTTAAATAGCTAGTGCTGGCCAATCCTAGCAAGCCACGTGGGTCATGCAGATAGGCTGTCACTAAGCGGAAGCTAGCAGGCCAGGCAGACATAGCCAAAGAAGGACTTCTTTACTACAAGGAGCGCTCACCGTTGGGAGGGTGGAAGGCAGAAGCCAGCGCCGTCTTTGAGGTGTGGCACGTCGCAGCTCCCTACAACAAATAAACTCGATGGTCTTTATTACTTTGTCCAAATAATGAACAAAATCTCCAGAATTTAAACATCTAATTTTGCCTCCAAAGTACTTTCCATAATATAAACTTCCTTGGACAGTTGACAGAAAAAAAAAAATCACTTCAGTTGACTGCTGTACCTAAGCCCAAACCCTATGCTCTGGCCTACTCCTCACTCAGGGTAAATCATTTATGTATTTACCTATTTTTTTTTCTTCGAAACTCTTGTTGGTAACAGGCTGTCTGCAGGTGCAAGTTATTAGAAGAGTCGAAACCAGAAGGTACCTAGGGACTAGTCAACAATTATTTTGACTCTGTAAACCTTCCTCACATTTTGAGTATCTTGAGCAGGTCTGTGAGGGAAGTGAATTTTAAATTAATTTCCTGCTGCCAGGCTGTGTCTGTGAAAGATTGGAGAACTCCATGAACTATCCACATAGCCAGGTGCTTAATAGCTCAGGGATTTCAGTGCTCAATTGGGGTCACTTTGAATTCTTCCTTTTCTTTTTCTCTTTTTTCCCTCCCCTCCCCCCTTTTCCATTCAGAATAACATGGAGCTTCAACAATACTTGAAAGCAATTTTGATACCAAAGGCTACGAGGCAGTTCTACTTTTAATAATCCTTAATACTAAGGTATCAGCAGTACCCTCGGTACTACAGCCAGAAATGACAGTTTTATTATCCTGTCCTTTGAAACAGATAAATGGGTTCAGGCCAAGGACAGCCTTTTCAGCTGCCACAAGGGGGAAATGGTAAAAAAAAAAAAAAAAGGAAGAAGGAAACAGTCTATCACTGGAGTTTTTCAAAGCTCTATAGAAAATTCTCATATGATGTTTCATGTGCCTGTTGTCACTAAGTGCTGAGTCTTAAATGCTTGCCAAATATGAAGAGATATGTTTGTGTAGGTGTTTCAGAAATACAGATAGATACAGTACAGATGTAAATATATAGATAGAGATTAGATCGACATACATTAGATATAGATTAGATGTAGAGATATAGACAGACAGAGACAGTATGAAGATATGCGGGAAATTTAATAATTTCATTAGCTTTGACAAACATTATTAGGACATATTAAACGGTATAATCTGTCTGGATATCTCTGGCCATAGAGACAATGAATAAGTATCACAAAATGTATCTCTGTAATACTCCATTGATGATGTTACAGTACATGAAGACTTTTACAATTAAAAAATAAGAACTAATGTGCTGAAGCTGTGTGAGGCAGTGAGGCAGTGAGTGCCTCTGCTCTGTGGAATAACCATACAGTCAACGTATTTATCGTACCCATCATCCCATATGGCTGCTTCTTAATTTTCCTAAGGAGAAAACTTCTTCTTATGAAGATTGTAATATTTTTAAATATCAGTATCATGATGTACTTTTGATTGTTTGAGTCATTCCAGATGCCCTGACACACACACACACACACACACACACACACACACGACATATATATATATGGAAGAAGTAGAAATAGATTATGTGACATAAATAACTTGACCTTATGTATTATTCACATATAATGGACATATACTTACACACACACAGAAAGAGAGAGAAAGAGAGAGAAAATGAAAAACTCCAACCTTTAGTACTAATAAATGAATTCTGTGAATTTTCAGGATACAAAGTAGCATGTAATAAATAAATAGACAAAGAAATGAATGAATAAATAAATCAAACAAATGGATGGGGCATTAGAGAGTTTGCTAAGTGGTTAAGGGTACTGACATCAACTGCAGCAGACTGTGCTTTGGTTCCCAATACCAAAACAGTGCCTCGCAAACATCTGTAACTCCATTCAAGTGAATCGCATCACTCTCTTGTCTTCTGGGTGCCAAGTATGCATGTATTTCACATGCATACACATATACATTAAATGAGAATAAAATACATCCTGAAAAAGAAAGTAAATACATATATTCCTGTATATTAGCCACAACATTGAAAAAGTTTATCAATAATCAAAATGCTAAACCTATGATCTATAATCAAATGCCAAAATTATTTTTTAATTTTTATTGGTTATTTTATTTATTTACATTTTTCTTTCATCTTTATTAAATTGGGTATTTCTTATTTACATTTTAAATGTTATTCCCTTTCCCGGTTTCCAGGTCGACATCCCACTAACCCCTCCCCTTCCCCTTCTATATGGGTGTTCCCCACCTCATCCTCTCCCCATTACTGCCAAACAATCCTATTCACTGGGGGTCCAGCCTTGGCAGGTCCAAGGGCTTCCCCTTCCACTGGTTCCCCTACTAGGCTATTCATTGCTACCTATGAATTTGGAGCCCAGGGTGAGTCTATGTATAGTCTTTGGGTAGTGACTTAGTCCCTGGAAGTAAATGTTATCCCCCTTCCCTGTTTTCTCTCTGTAAATCCCTTATCCCATCCCCCTCCCCCTGCTTCTATGAGGGAGCTAAATCCACACTTTCATAGTCAATAAATATGTCATGATTGTAATAGGAACAGGAATATCTTTTCCATACCTGGATAAAGTATGAATAAAGGGAAATTCCACTATACTGCTCATGAGAATGAAACCTTAAATAACTATTATGAAAAAAGTGTGTTTCACAAAGTTCAAAGTGGAATTATTCATCAGCCTAACTCTTGGTATAAAATCACTATTAGCAAGGCTCTGACATTTTGAGGTGACACTATATATTAAGTTGCTTAGTTCCCAGAGTGTTGAGGTGAACCACACACTATCAAAGTATTTAATAATCTCCACACATCCAAATTCAGTATGCTATTACTCATAGCCACCAATATAAGGAGTCAGCACAAATATGTATCAATGAATGAATACTTAGAATAAAAGTAAAGTATGAATGGCTACATATGATCGTATATTTAGAATACTAATGGCTTCACACACACAAAACAACCTTTTGTACTTGTGAAATTATCATATTAATTATTCATATTAATTTGAATACTAATAGTCATATTTAAACACTATAAAATAACACCTAGCAAAATTATTCTGAATAGTGTTATTCAGACTTAGAAAAGAAAGAAATCCTCTCATTTGTGACAACATTGATAACCAGGAAGCAGTCAGGCTCAGAGTATAGATATTGACTTGATTTACTAAGATAATTAGAAGTTTTTCCAAGATAAACAGCTGACAGGTTGCAATTCAAATTCCTCAGTTGCTCAGGACCTCTTAACTGCCAAGTTGTGTAATCCATCTCAGAGATGCCTTGATTTCAACATGGATACAGATACTGAGAAGAGCCTATATTGGGGTGCACATTAATTGTGATATCTTCGAAGATATGGAAGAATGATTTTCCAGCCACTAATTTTTGAGGTTTGGTCTATTGCTATGTATTGTAATGCTAAATTCTGTTTCCCAAAGTCTAATTGCCCCAAAATAAGTCAACTCTAATGTATCCCGGCTTCTGTTGTGCAAACCTTGCTCCTTAATTTAAAACTATTGGTTAATAAAGATGCCTACAGCCTGGTGTTGACCATGAAAGGCTTCTTTCCAGGGCTTAGGGACTGAGGCGGGAACATGAGCAGAGAGAAGGGGAGAAGGAAGAAAGCATCATGGGGTAGGTGAACCATGAAAGCATGGCCAGGAGGGCTGACTATGTTGGAGTGAGAGTGGCCCAGGTGAAACATGGGAAGGGATATCTCAGGATTATTGACAGAGAATTAGACAAATTGGCATAGACGGTTGACATCTGCCCAGCTCTAGTGCTTTTAAAACTTATCATAAATATCAAAACTAAATGATCTAAAGTAGGGTAGAAACCCCCAAATAATATTTACCGCAACAACTGATCGTAGGAGCACTGACACATGAGCAGTAAGACTCTCATTACATGCTTCCCCTTCGTCTCTCACATTCTGATGTCAAACTGAGAAGCCTGTGTAAAAGAACATCCTCTTCCCTGTCCATGGGACTTTGTGGTTCCAGAGGACTCACTTCCTACCTATGTTCCCTTCTTCAGATTACCAATGTGGAGGACGGAGAAAATTTTTCTGTTCAGTTTCTTCCCTAAAATGCTTCTACTGTTTACCATCATTAAAACTGCTTAATAATTTCCCTCAGATACCATAATTTTGCTTTCTGAGTAGTAAATTCTGGAACTGAAAATAAATATTTAAGTTTGCAGCTTCTTCAGGTCCAGGTAGAGAACTGAGGCATCATGAAGAAAAATTCCAAAGCTGTCAGGAAATTGGTTTAAACCCAGTTAAATTTGAGTTTTGATTTTGTTTTAAACTATTTGGCTCTCACATGTTGCCGATATTTCCTTATTAATGTAATCCGTAGCTTGGGGGCCTAGAATTTTAAAACACGGAGAATGGTTTCACTGTTGTGGAGAGGCAAGAACATTCACAGCAAGTACAGGTATCCTCTTCAGTCTACCCGCAGGACAATACCTGATCTGCCAAACTCCTTCTGGTAATATTAGCATGCCTCCCACTAACATTCCTTTATGATACGATTCTTACCTGCTCTCTCCTCAGAGAACTGAGAATACAGCCATACTAAGATGATATAAGAAAGATATTGGTTCAGGATTGAAATTCAGATAATCTCAGAAACACACAACCTTTGCCCTCATTTTCATCGACTGGACCACCTACACCTAATAATACCATCATGCAAGTGAAATTCCATTCTTGTTCTCTGGGAAGGTCAGTTAAGATGTGGTAATACTGGTTTTGCCAACTTCCGCCCAATAAATACTGCAAGAGACATAGGAGATATGGCTTGGGACACAGACTTGTGAATGTGCTCAGCCTAACTCTGCTTACAGCGTCCATTGTTTTGTGAAACTTTGAATGTAACATAATAATCCTACATTATATGATGTGCATGTGATCATTAAGTGCACAAACAGCACATTTATTTCAATCAAAAGTGGAATGAAATACTGCCATGCCATTATAAGTGCCACACATTTCTTAGATGAATCAACATACAAGTGTTTACTGAGTATAACCACAAAGGAGGACATATGAATTTTTTGATGCACTTGGGAGGATTTATTTCCTTTTTACTGACACCTCAGTGTCCTTCCATTTGTCAGAGTTGAGGAGGTTATGCCAAGCAGGACAACAAAGGGACTATGTGAACTATGAAACTCCAAGTTGTCATCTTAATAGATGTTTCTTATTTCAAAAGATTTCTGAAGACATTGTATTTAAAATACTATTAACAGTCAGGTACTTTTTTATGGAATGTGAAAAACGATGGGTTTCAAAACCTTATACATTTGGACTGAGCCTGCTTCACAACTCTATGTGATCTAAGAATTAATTTACTTCTCGGTAGAGCATATTTCATCAACTAGGATCAGTATATATGAAATCCCAATGCAAATACTGAGCTCAAGAGCTCTTAGATGATAAGCCAGTCACCTGCCATTAACTCGTTCATCCATCCATCCATTCACATACTTATTGTTCATTAGAATTTTTTCTAAAATAATCAACTTACTGATTGCAATTCACAATCCCTCAGTTGGTCAGGACCTCTTAACTGCCAGGTTGTAGAATCCATCTCAGAGATGCTTTGATTTGAACATGAATACAGAAGCTGAGGAGAGCCAATACTAGGGTGCACATTAACTGTGATACCTTCAAAACTATGGAAGCATGATTTCCCAGACACTAAGTGTTGAGGTTTAGTCTGTTGCAATGTATTGTAACCCTAAATTCTGTTTCCCAAGGTCTAGTTGCCTCAAGATGAATGAATTCTCATGTATCCCAGTTTTTGTTGTACAAACCTTGCTCCTTTATTTAAAACTATTGGTTAATAAAGATGCCTACAGCCTGTAGGAGCAGGAAAGGTGGGCTGGGTTTCGTTCCAGGGCTTGGGATTGAGGAGGTACCAGGAGCAGAGGGAGGGGGAAATCTACTGTGGATCTTGAGAACAACTCTACCACTGAAGTTCTTCCCTTCTGTCAGCTACTTACTTTTCTATCTGTTGGTGGGTCCCTACTTTATCATCCAGGGAGGACCTGTCAGGTATGTGACACAATGTATTAACAGGATACAGAACAAAGGAAACAATCAGCAAAAGCCACGATAGTCAGCAGTATGCACTGCTGACTAGCTGCAGTTGCTCCCATGGAAGCCCTGATCTGGCTAGGTTCAGGTTATCACGTGACCTCCTTTCTCAGCTCTGAATGCCCTAGGCTACTGAGACTTTTCACAGAGATACCAAAACACTGTTGGCATTTTTCAAGTGCAAATTAAAACTGTTGAATAGTAGAGTCCTGCAATGGTGCCAGGCAAAAAAGGTGATGCATTTGCCACACTTTAGGGTATCACATTACCTGTTTGATTAGAGCTAAGTCTATGTAAGAAGAGATTCTCAAACCCAGAACATAAATATTTCTCTCATAATTGTCTTTGTCTTTCTTACATTGGATCTTCTCTCTCTCTCTCTCTTTTTTTCATTTCAAATGTTATTCCTTTTCCTGGTTTCCCATCCCTAAAACCCCTATCACATCCCCCCCCTTCTTCTACAAGGGTGTTCCCCCTCGTACCCCCAACCAAACAACCCTTCCCCCTCCCCGCCCTGACATTCCCCTCATTCCCCTACACTGGTGAGTTCAGCCTTGGCAGGACCAAGGGCTTCTCCTCACATGGGATCTTCTAATGCACAGAGCATAAATATTATTTGACAATACAAATGAATCAGAAAAACCAGTATCGTTTTGTTTGCTGCAATTTCAATCATGAGTGTTGGTAATGTCCATGGACTTGAGGCAATCTATGAACATAACTCTATTTACTTCGATAAATTTGGGTTTTAGTCTGGGTGGATATGTTGTGTAAACTCCAGCATCTGCAGCATCAGGGATGAAGGACCATGTTGTGCCAAATACTACATTCTTCAGTCTGTAAATATTTGACGCTTTGGTTGTGAAGGCTGACATTGCATTGCAATCAATTAAGTAAACAAGGTACACGGGTACTATTGACTGGGAGCATAATGCTTTGGCGAATGTGGGCACTGGAGTGCATGTATAAATAAAGAATTATATCTCGCTCAGCCTCAAAAATTTATGTATTCAAAGTAAGAGCTTTGTTTTCCCTATCTACTGCTCTGCCATTTTCTGTCTGCCAAACAGACTTTTATTTAAAAAAAAAGAAAAAGAAGGAAAAAAATTCCAACATTGAATTATGGCAAATATTTAGTCTTACACTGTGTAATAAATTTTTAAGTTATTGATTAATCTGTGTGATCTCCTAAAGTTTGAATACATGTTTTATTCGCCTCTTCCATTCTTTTTGTAATGTTTATAAATTAATTTTCCTTATAGCCAAAGGCACTGCTTTTGATATGCATTTTCAGCTGTGGATCCTGAAGGAAATTAATTTTCTTCATTCTGATAATTCTATATGTAGTGTAAGGTATAGGCCTCTCTCTGTGGTAGTAGTTTGATGATATGTAGTAGAGAAATTTGATAAAATACTTTCATTAACTTTAAAAAATTTTATACATGCACACAGTATATCTTGGTCACAATTTTTTATTTCTCTTCCATTTCCTTCCAGATTCAGTACACATTGACCCCCATCCCAACATCAAGTCCTCTTCATTTCAAAATTAATTAATCACAATCTGTGTTGCCTATATACTCATGGGTGTGGTACCATGCACAGAATGTGTCACAGAATTTTAAAAACTTATTATTATATAATTTATTTCTAATTCATTGCCACGTGGCTTGTAATATGACATGTGAAACCCACTTGAGATTGGAGACGAGCTGCTAATGGCATGCTTTTGGTGTTAGTCTTGTCTCTTTGGCCAAGAGGGACATTACTCCTTAAGATGATGTAGGAATCCACCATGCTATAGGGGAGCCATGTAGGCAGGGTATGAGTGAGATCTGAACCACACTGTCAATACATTCTGCAGCCAAATTCCAACATCAACTGGGAGTTCCCAGAATCAAATGTCTTTCATCCAAATGAGTCATCATAGATGGCAGGCTCTATCAAATTTTCAGATGAGTGTGCTGACTGAGTCACAGTTACCAAAATACCTGGCAAAATTTGAGAGAGGAAGAAATTATTGTAGCTAGTGATCCATGTCACTTGGTCCTGTGAGCTTGGAAAGAGATGGTGGCAGAAGGAGATCTATTCATTCCATGGTAGACAAAGAGCAGAAAGTGAGGAAAGGAATAGTGACTAGGTTTAACGGTCAATGTCCTGTCTCTATGGCCTACTTGGTCTACCTAGGCCCCACATCCTACAGTTTTCAAACAAAAAACATCATTATCCGGGCACCAAAGATTCAACAAATAAGTCTGTGGATTGTCACTTCATATTCTAGTCAGAGTAGTATTTGACTACAAGTTACAAGGGACCACTATAAAGAACCTCCATTTGAGTCAAATCAGCAAAATCTACTGTAGGTGATAATAAATAGATAATTAAAACATCCATTTTAATAAATAAAATTTGATCATATTGTCTTTGTGACAAAAGTTAAATTTAATCTGAATATTTCTAAAGATAAAGGAAAACTATATATATTATTATGACTCTTGTATCTTTTTTTATTGCTCTACAGTTAGTCATGGGATATGTCCCATCACTGACCTGGATCTTCTGCAGGTCATTTATGACCTCCTAATTGCCAATCACGTCCTTCCAGAGAATTCTTCAGATTCTCTTCTTCACCTGACCTCTGTGGCTTCTTTATAGCTTTTGGCATGCTTTCAGCCTTGAAACTCTATCCTTTAATTTCCCAGTGAACCATTTTTTTTTCATAGTTGCTTTTCAAACTTAGAGAATGATGGAGAATGACATCTTTTACCCAGTGAAGAAAAAATGGCTCTGAGCCTAGAAAATGATAATAAGATCAAATGAAGAATTCTGGACAGGAGAGAAATGTAGAAAAGACAGGTTAAAGGGCAATGAGAGGTTTAACCCTTTTCATTGATTCATGGGACCTATGGTCCAATCATGCCCTTGACAGTATAAAACCCTGTTTGTTTTGGAGTAGAGCACAATAAACTGGGGATAAGAAACAAAGAGAAAAAATACTTTTCTATACCCTAACATGTAAAGTCAACATTTTAAAAGCTACTTTACTATAAGAAAAGTTGTTTTGTCTTATAAGTTATCATTTAAACTCTTAACAGATCTATAATGAACATTTGAAAAAAAACATGTCCATAATTTAAGAGCTCAAAATTTAATATTTATCTTGTGATATGACTGTTTGCTTATATGTCAGTATGTGGATTACCTATGCGCCTGAGTCTCACAGAGATCAAAAGAAGATATCAGGATCCTTAGAACTAGAACTGCAGATGATTGTGAGCCACCACATGTGTTCTGAGCAGAACCAGAGTCCTTTGCAAGAGCAAGTTCTTGTAACTGCTGTGTCATCTCCCCAACCTAAACACTTTCTGTGCTTAATTCAACACATGTTATCAAATCTCTTTTATGGTAAATATTGTGTCATTTTTCACTCATGACTTCAGATTCCAAGGACATATTGAACTTGAACCAGAAAGTGAAGATGAATTATTGAATTCTTCCCAGTGAATTCTTCTTTGTTAGGAACTTCATTGTAAAGAGAATATCTTACATATTGTATGAATTCATCACCTATCAACTAAAAAGTTCATGGCCTAAAGCTTAGGTAGGAAATAGAAGGTGGAACATCCAGGAAGCAGAAAGAATTCTGCAATAGACACAGGAAGGAAAGATCTGCCCAGGAAGATATAAGGAAACAGATGCATGATAACCATTCATGTAGGAGAATTCAGGTTAAAAAAATAACCTAGCTATGTTAACCTTAGCTATGGCCAAGGTGTGTGTGTGTGTGTGTGTGTGTGTGTGTGTGTGTGTGTGTGTGTGCGTGTGTGTGTGTGTGTGCGTGTGTGTGTGTGTGTGTTGCTGTAAAATTATAAAAAGTTCTGTCTTTTACCCTGCACTAGATCCCACAATATTGCCCCAAGATATCTGGTAGATATCCTCATCTCAGTCAGCAAAGCATCTCACCCACTCTGCTCCATCCCATATCACACTGCCGATGGCTTCTTTCTGAGCCTGGCAACAATCTCTCTACCTATCTAGCTCCCAAGGCAGGTTGCCACCATGCCAGAAATACACATCCCAGTTCCATGGCAGCCTAGTGTCTCCAGTCGCCATATACTCTCTTAAACTTAAATGGTCACATGAAAGAACACACAACACAATAACCTCTGATCCAATTGATAAAATATAATTACCCACCTAAACATACAAATCCATGTACACATCCATTGCTTAAGAATATTCATAACAACCTGTAAATGTGCAGAGAGGAATCTTAACATCAGCCTCCGTGTTCTCTCCGCTGCGTCTCCTGCCTCCTCCAGTCTCCTCCTCTCTCTAAAATTTTTCTCCTTCCCATCCTTCCTTCTTGTCCAATGACAGGCCTCATTCTATCTTGTATCTGCCTTCACCTGTATGAAATCCTACACACACACATACACACACACACACACACATACACACACACACACAGAAACACAGAAATACAGACAACAGACACAGACACACACACACACAGAAACACACACACACACACACACACACACACACACACACACACACACACACACATATATATATATATATATATATATATATATATATATATATATATAGTATCTTACTGTAGCTTCAGTTTTCTTTCTGGGAACATGGTGATAGGAAGAAAACCAGAGACAACTTCTACACTTTACATTTCCACTTCTGTTCCTTTGTTCCTTTTTATCTCCCTGTCCACATCACTTTCCCTCTGACCTTTGCTATTTTTTTAAACTGTCATTATTTCAGAAAAATATGAGATAGATTTGTTTTGATATTGATGGTTTCCATTAGCAGAAATGCAAAGTAGCATCCACCTGTAGAAAATGCAAAGACCCAATAGAAAATTGGATCCATTTTCACCATGACACAGAAGCACTGAAAATGAGAAGTTCTTATGCTGCTATACCACAAGAGTTTCTCTAACAAATGGGCAGCATCAGGAGTTATGTTATCACTGAATAGCTGCTATCCATGTGAACTTAGTTCTTGAGCCACTTCAAATTTGGTTATATTCATGGTCCACACAGGGGCTCACATGCACCCACAAGACTCTATAACCTCTGACTTAATAAGCACAATTTTCAGCAGAAGGGTTTCAGTTTTCATTCTAACATCGAGTGGATTTTAGATAATTAGCAACTTTACTACTCTGAATTGCTATTTCTTTATTTGCAAAATAGTTAAAAATTAGTTTAAAGTGGAGATATTTGTTATCTATTGAATAGAACCAAGCAAGACCAAAATTTGCAGTGAAAATACATATAATTTGTTGTTTCTTCTTCTTCCTCCTCCTCCTTGTGGTCTTCGTCTTCTCATACTCCTCCTCCTTCTTCTCCTCTTTCCTCTTCTCCTAGTAACTTACACCCTAAAGAGTTTATTTTCATTTTGTAAGAAAGTGCTTGCATTATATTATTTTTGGAAATGGGCCTTAGAGTTGGCCAATCTTTTCTTTCAAGTTCTGTGATGGCTGCTTCAGCTCCACATACTACATATACATTAGCAGATGGAGAAGAGAGGTGCACAGTATGCCTTCTTGATAAGGCATATTATCCAGAACACAAGCTCAGCTTCCAAATGAGAACAAAGAGGATTTATAGTGGTATATAATAAGATAAATCACATCTAGACCGATATTCTTCCCCACCTCTCCCTGTATACTCCTTAATATGCTCCCCTCTCCAATTTGTGTCATTTTTCCTTTGCTCATAACCAACTAAGCCTAGTTGGTGCTACCTATATTTACATGAATGCGGGACAATGCACTTGAAAATGGGCAACTTACCATTGGCCATACCCATCCCTCTCCATAGTAAATGATATTTTTCTGAGGATTATCTCTGCCACCTATAGTGGAATTCTGACTGGTTGGATCTTGTTCATGTCATGCAAACGTATTTACAGCTACTATACATGCATAAGTGCAATAGCATTTCAAGACTTTCACAGCAGCACTGACCCCGACCCTTTGCTTCTTATATTTTCTGCATCATTATCCTTAATGTGCACTCAGGCTAGGTGCTGCAGGATTGGTTAATAAGATGACCCATTTAGGCCTGATGAATTTTTCTCAGCACCTTGACCCTTTATGCCTCTCTCAACTGATTGCTCCCCCATAAAAAAGAAACTTCTTTGACCAAAGCTCATGAGTATAAACATAAATTTTTAGATGTGGTGCTATGAGTGAAATGTTCAGAATCTCAGACATTATAATACTTAGGACCCAGCCGATGGCACAGTTTGGTGTACTTTAGACGTTGTGACTTTGTTGGAGGAAGTGTGTGACAGGAGGCAGGCCATGAGAATGTAAAGACTTAGGCCATTCTGAGTTTGATTTCTCTGCTTCCTGCTTGCAATTGATGATGTGTGTCCTCAGCTATTTTTGCTACCATGCCTGTCACATCCCATTGGCATAATGACCACCTACGTCTCTCTTATTTAATCCAAATAAAACCTTCCTCTGTAAGTTACCTTAGTCGTGGCAATTTATCAAAGGACTCTAAAAGTAACCAACACAAAAGGCAATTTGATAATATAATCAATTAGCAAAGTAACAAGAGCAAGTTCTACCCAGGGCCTATGGCTTCTCCATGATTTTTTTGTCAAGAATTATACTATGAGATAGAATCTTCTGTCCTATGTAGCAGCCATGCCTCAATTTCAATTGTGAAGCTGTTAGTACCCCAGGATTACGCGATGGTTCAGTATTGATATTCAGGTTCCAGAACTGGATAGAACATTTATTTTTCATCCCCAGGAGTCTTCATAGCATCTTCTGGCACCAGGAAAGCTACTAATGAGGCAGACAATTTCCCAGTCTGTTTGAGATCCATTTTGTTGGTACTGTGACTAAAGTGTGGTGGCCTCAACAATAGGGTCTCATCCATGACTGTGGGTATCCAAAGGCAATGAAAATAACCTAGCTGTTTTGCGGACAGTTGGGGAATAATAACTCACATGTACCACATGCCTTACACTAAGAGTTGCATTTAATGATCCATACCTCTTGAAGCAACATGGTCCATCGGAGCAGGGTAATCTCATTTGAGCCCCACCCCGTTTTTGAAGACAAGATTTCTCTGTGTAGCCCTGCCTATCCTGAGACAAATAGGATCCACGGGGCTCTC
The DNA here is from genome assembly GCF_011064425.1 of Rattus rattus. Classification (NCBI taxonomy): domain Eukaryota; kingdom Metazoa; phylum Chordata; class Mammalia; order Rodentia; family Muridae; genus Rattus; species Rattus rattus. The sequence continues at coordinate 56,674,128 of NC_046166.1, read as the reverse complement.
TCTGGTCTGGCCAGGGATGACCTAAGTATTACATCTCTTAGAAAAGGAATAAGGGAGGTTCAGGTGACTGATGTGGGGCATGCGCCGTGGTCCTGTAGTGGCTGTAATGGTGGCAGTGAAGTCGGTGAAGTTGGGAGCAAGCATTCTGATGTGAACCTCTGCAAAGCTACAGGAGCCTGGCCAGGGAGGTGGGCCAAAAGTTCAACAAGTGCTTGTGGAGAAGCAGAGGCTTCCCCCCAGGTGTTGTACATGAATAAAAACTGCCAGTCTCAAATGATCCTTAGTGAAATAACTTACATGCGTTATTGTATATGGACAGGCACTATATGAAACTTGGGAAGTGTGATAGGGTTTGGGGGGGTAAATACATTCTACTGGCTGAAGCTAAGATCCTGGTGGTGCTCCATTTGCGTGGGGAAGAATTCCAGGAGCTGAGCTGCTTGACTGACTGCATGTGATCACCTGGTTGGGGGCATAATAGTTACATGCCCCAAAGCAGGCATTGAAATGGAGTGGAAGTTGGTTCTATTCCTGCCAGTCTTAAATCCTGAGATTTCTGGGGTTTGAGCATGGTCGACCTCATCAGTCTCTTGCCCATTCCTCTGGTGACATGGTTCATGCACTCTACACTTGTTCTCTAAGGCAAGCATACAAAACAAATATTTGAGGCTAGGATCTGCCTATAAGAGAGAATAAATGCATTTGTTTTTATGGACTTAGTTTCATTACTCAGTCTAATTTTTTCCAGGCTATCCATTTACCTGAACATTTCACGACTTTATTGTTATTTACAGCTTAGTAATATTTCACTGTGTAAATGTACCAAATCTTTTTTAAAATTTTGTGGGGGTGGGATTTTGTGGGTTTCTTTTGTTTATTGTTGTTTTAAATATATTTATTTTATTCATATGAGTACAATGTAGCTGTCAGACACACCGGAGGTGGGCATCAGATCCCATTACAGATGGCTGTGAGCCACCATGTGGTTGCTGGGAATGGAACTCAGGACCTCGGGAAAAGTAGTCAGTTTTCTTAACCATTGAGCCATCTCTCCAACTCCCCGATGTTTTTTAAATCTATTCATCTGTTTATGGACGTCTAGATTGATTCCCTTTCCCAGTTTTTGTGAATAGAGCAGCAATGATCTAGTAATGACTTACAAATGTCTTTAGAGGGAAATTTGTACTCAGTCGTTCCCTCTCTACCTACCAGAAAATTGTACGTACAACATTTGATATCATTGCTTCATATACAAATGTAAAGCTCATGTCTCCAGAAAAAAATTTACAAAATAAAAAAGGATGGAAAATAAAAATAATGATTAAAAAACACATGACACAGTATATGCCTGTGTGTCTAACACTTCTTGCTGTGTATTTTACCAAGAGTGGAGGGATTTTCTTTTTATGAATGAGCAGTTCATGTTAATGAAAACCATGTATATGAATCTCAAAGCATAGATCTAACATAGGCTCTCCTGGTTAGGTCCTTTTTCTACAGGCACTGTTGATCACTACATCACTATATGATTTCTTGGGTCTCTTGACTTCCTTATTCAGACACAGGAAGCACTTCCTGATCTTCTTAATTCCCAGAATGTGATTTCATTCTATCTCACAACTAAACCAAGTTGTGATAATAACAATAAAATAAAAGGACCTCTTCCCTTTGAAAAATGTTCTTCTAGGTAAAGTGATCTTTTACCTAAGTCTAATCTTTAGGCACAAAAGCCCATAATGTAAGTATTTTGTATATAGTTTACTGGGCAAGCAGAAACAAAATATGCTAACAGTCCATAAAGTGACTATGAATACTAGCAGATAGAAAGACGTTTAGTAAACTATAGCCCAATATGAGAAGTCACTTCACATTTGAAAGCCAGGCACTTTTATTGAGCATTAACATTACTGTTTTGTGGGGGAAGGGGGAGTGGGGGGGAATCTCATTCAGGAACTGGATGATGGCTGTTTATCCTGAGGCCTCCTGATGTTTTGGAATTGCTGTTCACATTGTCTTCTGAAATGCTGCTGTTTTTATGAATGATCATTTTTTATATGCCATTGCTATCTTAACAACTCACTAACATTGCTGAGACATATTCAAAATATGTATCAGTCCTTGGGTAAACGCGCCAATCAATCAACATTGCTGCATCCTGTGCAACTTCTTGGTTCATTGAAAGGAAAGACAGTTCACTGCCCTGGGTTAGATTCACTCTTTATCTAATTTAATAAATTACTCCCCGACAAAGCAGTATTAGTTAGTGCGATGTTCTGGGAAGGACACATGTTGACTTTCATATGTGGTAACTTGGTGAAGTAGAAGCACAAGAAATGGAGGCAAAGTCTGTGAGAGGAGAATCAGTGTTTCGGCTCTGCTCTCTTCAACACAGCCAGTGTACCTCAAGCCTGATATCATACAGCTAATGATGTATGATAGGTCATACATCAATTAATGAGAGGTGGGGGATTTTACATACATATACACACACACATGCATATACACATGCACATGCTTATGCATATACCCATCATATGCACATACACATATACACATACATATACACATACAGCATGTACATATGCACACACATACGAAGCAGGAAATAAAAAGCAGCTTAATATGCTTGCAATGCCTGGCACCAGGAATAAATAGCCAACGTAATCCCAAAGTTGACACAATTTTTTTTAATTAACACATAATTTGCATGTGTGTTATATAAACACCACAAGTGATGCACATGGCGATCTGAGACACCACAACGGTTCTGTTTTCCTAACCTTTAAGGTGGGAAGCAAATGGCTTCTCTTTGGTTTGCTTACGTATGACTTATGAATAGCCAGTGTGTTTATGAATTGGGAGAGCAGAGTAACGAAGGCCCATTGTACTGTCTCTGAACTTCTGCTACTCATATTAGGTTTGCCTGCAGGTACATTAGTACAAAAGTTGCTATCAACTAGGCCAAAACTTCCTAGGTTTCTAGAAAAGAGACACAGTGTACAACATTTGTAGGTCTGCCTTGAAAGAAGGGAAGCCTGGTTTACAGACTTTCTAGTAAACATTTCAGTACAAATTCCCTACTGATCGATGTCTTTTAGACATCATTATAGCTTTTTCATAGTGGTGATAATATAGGAAACTATTAACCAGGCTTTGTGGTGTCCATGTTGATACCTGTCTTTCATGCTGAATCAGGAATCAGAATCCAGTCCTACCTACATTCATACATTTTGAGAAAAAAAAAACAAATAAGCAAAACAAAAACCCAATAAAACAAAGCAAAACAAAAAACCACCACCACCACCACCACCACCACCAACAACAACAACAAAAGAACATACATTGCTCAAACTGTTTAGATTCTTTATTTCTCAAACCGAAGTTTGATTAACATTGTAATTAAAATCAGCAGGGTTTACACCTAAGAGAACCACAGGAAATGGCAAATTGATTTTGGTGATTCAAACCATCAGGTGCAGATATAAAAAGAAAATAGTTAACAGGTGATCCACGAGATCCACAGTGGATACTGTATCTATTTCACAAAGAGTAACTGAAAACAAAGAATTAGTGAAAAAAATAACCACTTAATTCTGAGCCTCACTGTTGCACAAATTCATAACATTAAAAGTGAAAACAAGATAGACAGCTTAAAGGAAAGAAGGGTTAGCTTGTGGCTTTCAATTATCAATAAAAGCCAAATGATTTCTCATCTCTTTTGAATCTAGAGCAGGCTTACATTTAAATTGGAACCCGAGATAAATTCTGTGTGTTACTCAGTCAAAACAAATTTAAACATCTAAGCCAACCTGTTCTATTCTGAGAAAAGATTGGGGATCCTTGGGAAGGAAATAGACTACAAGGAAACATCAGACCAGATCTGTTGAATATCCCAGACTGTATTGTCCTGAAATGCTATTGTCAGCAAAAGCAGCCCCTTTCCCTTAAAGGAGGCCAGTCTATGTAGCTTGAACCTAAAATGAATTTCGCTGTCAATTTATTCATGAGAGGATGCCATTCTTCCTAATACCTCACATTGGGTGCCATTTTTCCTAGTCCTAGGTCAGCACCCTCCAGAGGAACAAGAGTAAAGTTTGACCTTCAATGATAGCTACCCACCATAAAATCTGCAAGACTTTGCTCATTTATCTTGGCAGAAACATAAGGAAAAATGGGTGGAAATTGATTTTCGTGGTCATAGAGTAGGGCAGAAAGAACATAACTTTATATTGAGCCAAGTTTAGGAAAACCGAAGTAGAGATTTTTGTAGCGAGAGGAGCCATTCATGTGACTGAGAGAAGTACAGATAATCATTCACCTGGTGAACTCCAAAGTAGACTCAGGGACTCACTGTGCTCAATGAAGTCAGCGTGTCCAAAAGTTCTGTGCATAATAAATAGACAGAAGTGTAAGTATTACAATTTCACCCATGCATTAAATGCATAAGTATATTCCTTGGAGGATTAGAAGAATGTTAGCACAGACAAAAGCAGCATGATTAAAAAGAATGAACGACTAGTTGATGTCCACTAGAGAACAGGAGTGACGTTAATAGATGTTGAATGCATTTTGTTCCCCTGCTTGGTTGCAGAGGAGCAGATCTGAGTGGGAGGAGATGCTTCAAATACATAATGATGAAACTCAGTCCCTAGATTAAGTTATTGCACCAAATAGGAGCTTCGTGCTTGAAGGAGAGCCTGGGAATTTTCCAGCAGCAGTCAGTCATGGCATAAAAACTGCATCTTCCAAAGGGGTCTTCTCCAAAGGGGCCCGTAAACATAAGAAAACTCGGTACAAATAAATAAGTAAACAAGCAAACAAGTTTCCTCCCCTTTTCATCTATGAACAAGAGGTACTCCACAGATTAAGGATGGTGCCTCGGTTCAATTGTCATAGTCAAAGTGAAGGGACTTAGCTGAATGGGAACTTAATGTATAAATGTAAGCTAACTGTAGGTCCATAGAGTCTACAAAAGCAAGCTCTTGTTATTTCTTTGCTTAATACACAGCTGGAATAACCTACAGGCAAATGTCCCATACTGGCTTCTCAACCAAAGTAGAAGAGGAAATATATAGTAGAGAGAGCACACAGAGGTTTCTAGACAGAATAAATAAAGATCACTAAAGAATTACTACCATGGTTATAGTCTGAGAGAATGTGAAATTAATGGTTGGTTTTTATTTTGTTGTTTTGGACCTCCAGGATACTAATACCTTAAATCTTCATGCTGTATGATATTTACAGTTTTATCAATTTAAAATGAAATAAATTTCAAAGCAAGGAAAGTTTTCATATACAGTTCTTTCCTTCCCCGGGCCATGAAGGAAATCTACTCTCAAGTGTTTCCCTTTGCATCATGCTTTATAGTGATACATGTGTTATCTTTGATAAACCAACATTGACAAATATAAGTAAGACTCTAGAGCACATTAGTGCTATTTTTCATCTGTATTCTTTAAAATATTGAAGGAAAGTAGCAATATGGGTTTTAGCTAATCTCCAACATGGACCCATTATGTCAGCATCATACAGAAGAGTTTGAGTGCCCTAAGAACACCACATGATCCATGTATTTATCCTTCCTTCCCATCCAACTTTGATTGTGATACATCCTTTCACCTACTCTATAATTTTCCCTTTTAGTAAGTAAAGTGAATAGAATCACACAATGTGGGGTTTGTGTAGCTCAATTTTTCCCCTTGTGTCATTCTGTATTCAAGGTTCTCTTATGTCTTTATGGCTGATAGCTTTTTTCATTGTTAAAAAATGTTTCGGTATAAGCATATAAAATTGTATTTCTTTATTATCTATTGAAGAATATCTGATCAGCCTCCAGGTTTTTTTACTCATCAATAATAAAACTGCTCTAAACTTCCATATATAAATTCTTGTGTGATCATAAATTCTTAAATATTTAATTATGCATATATACATGTAATTTGTGTGTATGTATGTACGTATGTATGTATGTATGTATGTATGTATGTATGTATGTATGTATGTATGTATTACCAGAGAGTCTGACTTTGTACTCTAGGCTGGTTTAAGACTCAGTACATAAACCATGTTGGACTCAAACTTCTAGCAACATTCCTGCTATAGAATTCTGGTTCTAGAAGTATAAATCAGCACCATAATACCTAGCACAAATGATTTTGACACTTCTTACTGTCTCCAGGCTTATTTCTCCACATTTACCCTTAATGTCTCTGCAGCCTGCCTGGAAAAGCTTCCCCTACCAGCCCAACTGCATTTTTTAGGGGCTTGCATTCAGAGTCCAGACACAGGGACCCCTAGATTTTCTGGAAGCCCATGTAGAACTAATACACATATGAACTCACAGAAGCTTTGAGAATGTTCACAAGATCTGCACAAGTTCAAAGCAGATAAAATCACAGCACTGAGACAGGAGATAGACACAAAGTTCTGCCCCTTCTAAGAAGTTATTTGCAATTGATTTCTACTGGAAAAAGGAAAAATGATTTCTCCAATGAAGCGTCACTGCATACACCATCCACACTCCAGGACAGTCCTTGTGACCAGGAGCTCTTGGCCAATGCAAGCAGACTCCATGATTTTTGTGCTCTATTTAGTTTTAATTTTGTTTGGGTTCTATCTATCTATCTATCTATCTATCTATCTATCTATCTATCTACCTATCTATCTTTTATTTTATTCATTTTCTTCCTTTCATTGTTTATTTTTAGTTTGCTTTTATTTTCATTGTTTTTGTTTTTGCTTTTCTTCTTTCCTTTTTAGGGATAAAGAATATGCAACCAGATGGGTGTGGAGGTGGAGGTGGGAAAGACCTGTGAGGAATTGGGGAAGAAGAAAAATATGACCAAATATATCATTTGAAAATTTTTAAACGGCATTTTTGTCTCATCTGTGTACATGGGTGATTATATTTCTTTTCAAAAGAAGCTGGCAGGAGCGGAGCTCCCACTAACATTGACTATTTCTGTCTCTTCTAAACCTTGCCATTAATGGTAGGTTTTAGCTCTTCTAATGTGTGTGCCATCACATCTCATTATTTTTCCAGAAAAGATGCTGATGTCTACCTTTTAAATGAGGTATAAAATACAGAGGTATTTGTCTGAGTTGCACTTTTATTGCTGTGCTAAGACACCAAGGCAACATATAGAAGAGTTTATCAGGGGCTTACGATTCCAAGAGTGAATCTATTACCTACATGTGAGGTAGCATGGCAGTAGGTAAGCAGGCATGGTCCTACAGGAGTAGCTAAGAGTTTATGTCTTGATCCACAAGCATGGTGTAGAAAAAGATAACTGAAATTGAAGTAGACTTTTGAAACCTCAAAAGCCAACCCCACTAACACATTTCCCTCAACAAAGCCATAACTTCTAAACCTTCCCAAACAATTCCACTAATTGGGGACTAAGCATTCATATATATGAGTCTGTGGGGATCATTATCATTCCAACCGTATCATATTTGAAAAGGACAGCAGATTTCAGACATTTTCTTAGGTACTGAATAACTTGCACAGCTGTTCCATTTGTTGCCTCTTTATTGCCCTTAACACATATCAATGGGAGGTGGGCGTTGAGGTGGCTTTCCTCTTCCCATCTGTTTCCTTCTTTGCAGAGACAGTTGAATGCTGCTGCTATCGTGTCTTAAAACTTTTATCAATGCTCTCATATCCTTCATAATGTAATATGCATAAACTTTGCATATTTAAGTATCTTGAAGGACATCCAACTGCTCTGCTTTACTGATGGCATTATGTCAGTGGTCAAAATAAATAATCCTCTGACTCTCAACATGTAAAAGTTAAGCTTTACTTAGCATGGCATCATAGCATTGCCATCACTGGTGTGGGAGAACAGCAGCATAGAACAACACTTTGTAAAATGTAGTACTATGCAGTACTATAGAAAACTGCCATGGAGTTTCGTTGTGATCTTGGTTTTATGTTTGTTGCTGTTTTGGGACACCGAAAGCAAAAGCTAGACATTTATCTATTTTAAAAGGTAAATAAGAGCATCAGTGTTGTTATATACCTAAGTAAGTGCATAACCCATAAATACAACTTGCAGAGTCTATTTATGCACGGAATTTCAAGAGTAATACTTTTTATTAGATAAATAAGTCCATCAACGTAGTTCATCCATTAAGAAGACTTTTGCCAGTAACAAAAATGGCCACGGATAAGAGAGGGATGGGGTACAGGGGACATGAGAGACACTAAAGGAGGAAGAAATAAGATGGAATGCAGAAAGAAAAATGAAGAGAAAACTAATGTAATTGTATATCAAACAAAATTTAAGGGCATTTTAAAAATAATCTGTAAATCCATTGCCAAGAGCCCTGCTTCAAATTTGGGTGTGTGTGAATAGTGAGTTAAAGGGCCACACTCATTAACACTTACCCATTGCATGGATAATAATGTGTCTTATAATATATTGGGATATTGAATGCCTACTCTTGTTGAAGAATAGCAGTCTTGCTAGCAGACCCTCACACTCTGCAAGCAATGCTTTGCGCTTAGAGAATCACCTTGGTTGTTGTTGTTGTTGTTGTTGTTGTTGTTGTTGTTGTTGTATGGAAAAATGAATACAGGAATATTGAACATTTCAGGTTACAAGATTACCACAACTTAAAATAAAAGCACAAAAGAAAAAATATATTATGGTGTTTGGGAGGAAGCTGCAAATGGTATCAACTGGGCAGGGATGTTTCTGTGTTTGAGTGGATTTATTAACTAGGGGCAAATTTCTCCAGGCCTAATGTATACAGCAGACCCTGTCCAAATGAATTCAAACTACTCTGCCTCACTCCCAGTTTTAAAATTCTATAGCCAAGAGGTTTTCACTCGGTGTAGGGCAAACTGTTCTATCGCAAGCCAGACTTAGTGGTAAGAGATTCAGTGCACAGCTTGACACAGCTGGAACCAACTCTGGGCTGAAATCAACTCAGCATCCAGTGGTGGCTCAGAAAACAATCTACAGCACAGAGCACTTAATGTCATCATAAGCTACAATGCCCTTATGACGGTATATGACAAAAAAACAAGGAACAAAAAACTGCCCTTTGCATTTGCAGACATATGCACAGACAAATACACACACACACACACACACACACACACACACACACACACACACACACACAGAGAGAGAGAGAGAGAGAGAGAGAGAGAGAGAGAGAGAGAGAGAGAGAGAGAGAGAGAGATTTGAATGCTATTAAAAACTTTTAATGAAGTAGAAAATATACCGTCAAATACTAAATTGTATGTATGACCATAATGACTGGTCTTAGAAATGCTATGTCATTTGAGATTTGAGTTCTTGGCAGGTGAAATATAAAATATTCATTTTCTTATTCAGTGTTTTCCTAACTCCAGAAATAAAGTTTGAAATACTGGATTTTCTCTTTTTTCTCACCCACCAACATTAGTTTTCCATGGAATATTGCAATGGATGAAGTCAGGTAAACATGGGTACCCTGGGGAGTAGTAACTGTGTGGCCCCGGTGACCATCTGTGCTTGTTCACTTTGTACAGAAGGTTCAGGAGAACACAAGCCACTGGAGCCTGGATCATAACACACATATGCACACCTGTGTGGCCACAGGTGGAGTCTTTAACCGATATACTGAAGTCTAGAAAGTTTCAGATTTTGGATTTTCCGATTTTAGAATACTGGCTCACATATAATGAGACATCTTGGGGATGGGACCTGAATCAAAGGATACGATTTGTTTATGTTTCATATATATGTATTTACATAGCCTGAAGTTATTTCATATAACTATCTTAAATAATTGAGTGTGTTGATGTAGCCTGCCACTTGAGGTCAGGTGTAGAATTTTCTACATTTGACATCAGGTGGATGTGGAAATGTTTAATATTTGTAAGCCTTTATGGCTTTAAATTTTGCAATGTGGGGATTAGAGATGCCCATCCCCTGTGCATCTATCATCCATCCATTCATCCATCTGTCTGTCTACCTATTTATCTACCTACCTATCATCTACCTATCTACATAGCAAACCATCTTTTGTTATTTCTCTAGTTATCATTTGTCATTTAGGTGTGATCTATCTATACATTATTATCTATCTGTTATGTTATACACACATCTATATACCTATTATATATAATATACATTTATAAATCATACACACATACATATATACATATATGTACACATGTCATATATATGTATTATATATAATACAGATTGGTATACAGATTATATACATATATGTATAGGTCTATATATTATAATATTTTTAATATCTCTTGATATCAGTTTGTGTCACAAAATCTTCCAACATCCTTTAAAAGAATTAATCTTTGTATCATTTTTAAATTCATGAATTCTCTACTTTTCTAAGGGTTATAACTTATTAATTAAAATGCTTGGACAAGAAATGTTCCTATCACTTCAAAAAAGTGTAGTTTTCCTCAGCATTTGACTAGTGGCCAGTGTTGTGATTCTGGAATGAGCAATGAATCTTCAAAAGCAATACCGACTCTTCCTAGCCTTGCACATTTTGATATTTTGCAACAACTCGGGAGGAATAAACATAACTCCCAATCTCTGGATAAGCCACATGCAAAAGCAATACATACACACTATGCAGGTACTCAGAGTAATGGTTGTATTATTTTGACTATTTTTTTTCCAAAAATTTATTTTCAAGGGTAAAAGAAGCAAATTGTTCATGTTTTTCTTCTGGCTTGATTTAAAAGACCCTAGATGTAAAAATATAATTAACAAAATATGTTTATCTCCTTTTGATGCCAATTTTCCTTCCTGATATGTGGGTGGGGAGTGGAATTTTTTTTCCAGGAGCTTGGATCCCTCCCTCAGAAGCAGAGCTGGCACACGGTTGGAATTTTCACATCTCAGGAAGGTTCAACTTGGGTTCCCAGCAGTCCTCTCAGAAACATGCTAATTGTGTGAAATGTCTCAACAGAAGACATTTCTGTTAATCTGACTCTGCCTTTATGAGGGAGCACTTCCAGGATGCAGCTTAACGCAGGCCAACAATTCCAAAGACAAGGCAGGAGATCAACCAGAGGGGCTCTGGAGTACCTGGAGGCTTGTGAGGTGAGGAATGTCTTAAGGAATAGGGAATGTTCTTAAAACCCCAAGGTTGAGTATTGCCACACAGTTTACTGTATAATGGCTTGGGCAGTGAACATTTCGAAAATTCTCACTCCCACTTCCAGATATCTTTTATTTATTATATATATAATTGAAATTTACATCAATTTACTTTAAGAAATATATTTGTAACTTGCTCATTTCAATTCTAGTTCCATTTTTTTATTGGATGTTTTATGTATTTACATTTCAAATGTTATTTCCTTTCTCGGTTTCCCCCCCAGACCCCCTATCCCATGCCCCTTCCCCAGCTTCTATGAGGTGCTCCCCCTCCCACCCACCCACTTCCACCTCACCACTATGGCATTCCCCTACACTGGGGAATCCAGCCTTCACAGGACCAAGGGTCTCTCTTCTCACTGATGCCTAACAAGGCCATCCTCTGCTACATATGCTGCTAGAGCCATAGGTCACTCCGTCTGTACTCTTCGGTTGGTGATTTAGTATCTGGAAACTCTGCGTAGTCTGGTTGGTTGATATTGCTGTTCTTCCTGTGGGCTTGCAAACCTGTTCAGCCCCTTTAGTCCTTTCTCTGACTTCTCCATTGGAGTCCCCATGCTCAGTCCAATCGTTGGCATGAATACCTCTGCATTTGTCAGGCTCTGGCAGAGCCTCTCAAGAGACAGCTATAACAAGCTCCTGTGAGCAAGCACTTCTTGGCATCGCAATAGTGTATGGGTTTGGTGTCTGTATATAGGATAGACTCCCTGGTGTGGCAGTCTCTGGATGGCCTTTCTTTCAGCCTCTGCCCCACACTTTGTCCCCATATTTCCTTCACATAGGAGCCATTCTGGGTTAAAAATTGGAAATGAGTGGGTGGCCCCATCCCCCAATCAGGAGTCTTATCTAACCTCTGGATATGGTCTCTACAGGTTCTCCCTCCCCTTTGTTGGGCATTTCAGCTAATCTCATCCCTGCTAGGTCCAGAGAGTCTCTTGCTTTCCTGGCATCTGGGACTTACTGGTGGCTACCGCCAGTTCCCCAGCCCCATTGCTACATATGATCCTGTCCCCTCCCCCTCTTTCTTCCTCCCAAGTCTTCCCCACCCTCTACCTACCATGAATATATTTTATTCCCCCTTCCAAGAAGGACTGAAGCATCCACGATTTGGATTTCCATTCTTTTTGAGCTTCATACGGTCTATGAATTCTATCTTGGGTATTCTTATCATGTAGAAGAATGCAAATCTATCCATTCTTATCTCCTTGTGCAAAGGTCAAGTCCAAGTGGATCTAGGACCTCCACATAAAACCATATACTCTGAAATTAATAGAAAAGAAAGTGGGGAAATGTCTCAAACACATGGGCACAGGAAAAAATTTCTTGAACAGAACTCCAATGGCTTATGCTCTAAGATCAACAATCAACCAATGGGACCTCATAAAATTGCAAAGCTTCTGTAAGGCAAAAACCACTGTCAATAGGACAAAATGGTAAACAACAGATTGGGAAAAGTTCTTTACCAATCCTATACCAGATAGAGGGCTTATATACAATATATACAAAGAACTCAAGAAGTTAGACTCCAGAGAAACAAATATTCCTATTAAAAACTGGGATAAAGAGCAAGAATTCTCAGCTGAGGAATATCGAATGGCTGAGAAATACTTAAAAATAGTTCAACATCTTTAGTCATCAGGGAAATGCAAAGCAAAACAACCCAGAGATTTCACCTCACACCAGTTAGAATGGCTAAGATCAAAAACTTGGGAGGGGGGATGGGGATGGGATAGTGGGTTCCTGGAGGGGTAACCAGGAAATGAGATAACATTTAAAATGTAAATTAAAATGCAATTAAAAAAAACCTCAGGTGACAGCAGATGCTGGCAAGAATGTGGAGAAAGAGGTACACGCCTCCATTTTTGGTGGGATTGCAAGCTGGTACAACCACTTTGAGTTCCTCAGAAAACTGGATATAGTACTACCTGAGGCCCCAGCTATACCGCTCCTGTTATATACCCAAAAGATGCTTCAATGTATAACAAGGACACGTGCTCCACTATGTTTATAGCAGCCTTATTTATTATAGCCAGAAGCTGGAAAGAACCCAGATGTCCTTCAACAGAGGAATGGATACAGAAAAGGTAGCATATTTACACCATGGAGTACTACTCAGCTATAAAAACAATGACTTCATGAAATTTGCAGGCCAATGGATGGAACTGGAAAATCCCATCCTGAGTGAGGTAACCCAATCACAGAGGAACATCACTGCTAAGTGGATATTAGTCTAGTTCCATTTTTATCTTTTAATTTTCATCATAAGGTGGAGTTTTTTTTTTTTTTCTTTTTTTTTCCGGAGCTGGGGACCAAACCCAGGGCCTTGCGCTTCCTAGGCAAGCGCTCTACCACTGAGCTAAATCCCCAACCCAAGTTTTTCAATTCAAATGAATTGAATGAACATAATTGCTCCAAAACTTTCTTTTATTAAAGAAAACAAACAAGCTTATGATTTCTTCTGGATATGTCACTAGTTTCTGAGAGTGAATGTACATTTGCTTCTGATACCATATTTTAATTCACAATTTACTCTTATCTTGTAGTCAGGGCAATTAATTTTTGTTTGAAACTAACACAAAAATTTAAATAGCAGAGCGTTGTCAAACGCTCCATCTGCCAATGTCCTAGAGGTTAAAAGGATGGTCCAGTATCAAAGCTTAGACTTGGCATAGATACATTTTGAATACTGTTCTTAATGCATATGGAGAAATGTCTTTTGGCGCCCAGGGGGCTGAATTCACCCCTCCCTCACCCCTTCACAACTCTGTCTCTTAAGGAAAGGACATGACATATTTTTAGTTAGAATACACATAATTAAAATTTACATAAATTTATTTTAAGAAAGATATGTTTTAACATGCTCATTTCAATTTTGGTTCTCAGGTTTTATTTTACTATTGACCTTAAGAAGTTTTTAAAATTCAAATGATTGAGCATAGATCTTGTAAAACTTTCCATTTATCGAATAAAACAAGTCAGCTTCTGATTAGTTCTGGATGCCCTATAGACATTGTGCAACTTCTTTAAAGCTTTTCTAGATCACGTTTTACTACCTGATCTCATGCAATCCCTCTAGAAGTAATTATTTTTGAAATTAAGAATAATGACTAGGGTGTGTGTGTGTGTGTGTGTGTGTGTGTGTGTGTGTGTGTGTACAAGTATTTTTTTTTTCTGGAGCTGGGGACTGAACCCAGGGCCTTGCGCTTGCTCGGCAAGTGCTCTACCACTGAGCTAAATCCCCAACCCCACAAGTATATTTTTAAACTATTCATTACAAGGCTAATTTTTGAATTATTTATGATCCATGACTAGTTAAATACAAACATTTCAAGATGAGAATTGATGATGAAGTTCTTTTCAAGTTTTTCATTCACCTATTTTACTATGTGCATGCATTCATATATGTGACATTCTGTGTAATTCATAGCAGCTATACATGTGCAGAAACTACCATAGTCAGAACATGATCTATTCTTTTGATTCACTCTGCTTTATCCAGTTGCCCATGTGCATCTATAGCCTACCTCTCTTGCTCTTCCAGACATGTCCTCCCAACCACTACACAACCTAAGTTCTATTGATCACCACTGAAACTGTTGTATCATGGATACACAGAGTATGTTGGTTTCTCCATACCACATGAGGCTTTAATTGTATGTGTGCCACTTGAGGCTCTGTCTGATTGTATGCTGTGACCCTGTTTAGTTTCATAAATAGCCAAACTCGTTTTCACAGCGTGTGCACCATTTTACTCTCTACAATCTAATCTAATCTCACTGCATCCTCACCAGTGTTCGCTATCATCACTACCTTGATTTTTGTTTTTTTCTGTTCTCAAGGACAGGGACTAATCTTACACTCTACTTTTGATTTGAACTTTCCTAATGACGAGGAACATATTTTCACATGATGTATTTGCTATGCAAATTTCCTCGGTTGAAACATCTGTATGAAATTTTGTCCATTATCTAATTTGCTGTTTTTGTCTCTCCTACTTTTATTTTATTTCTTGTGCTTCTGTTTGTTTTGACCTTTTTTGCATTTTGGCTATGAATCCTTTATTATATATACTTGCAAGTAGATTCACCAAACTCACAACTTTCCTTTGTTTACATTTATTTTAAGAAATGTATCAAGATTCTATGAAATGAATCGGGGTTCCTGCATTATTAATTCTGTTCTTTAACAATTTTGAAACACCTTTCAATTAGGGTAGTGAATCAAAATACTTGTTTCTTTCAAAGAATATATTTTAACAGATATCATTAAATTTTCTCTTTTATTGTGCATTTCTTTTATTTTCTTGAGAAAGTTGTTTTATTATATTTATATTCATAAATACAAAATATTTTATATTCATGGTTATTTTTGTTTAAAAGAACCCACGAAACCCCCAATTAATTGCTTTCCTGTATAAGAGTTGCTGTTGTCGGGTTGGGGATTTAGCTCAGTGGTAGAGCGCTTGCCTACCAAATGCAAGGCCCTGGGTTTGGTCCCCAGCTCCGAAAAAAAGAAAAAGAAAAAAAAACTTCAAAAAAAAAAAAAAAGAGTTGCTCTTGTCATTCTGTTTTTTGACCTTTGACAGCATTAGGTCACTGACAAAGATGAAAGGAAGAAGAACCTCAAATGAGAAGATGTTACCTATTAGATTAATTATAGGTAAATATGTGGGTGATGACTCAATTACTAATTGATAGAAGACGGCCCAGAACACTAGACACAGTGCTATACCTGCACACATGATCTAGTTTGAATATGAAATACACCTGAGCAGGCTAATAACCAGTGGTCCCCTAATGCTTCTGATTAAGTTCTTGCCTCTGGGTTCCTTTCTTGATGTCTTGCCTTGTTTCTCTCAGTGGACTATGTCCCTGGAAGTATCAACCAAATAAAACTTTTTCCTTTCCAGTTTGTTATGCTGTTGAATCCCAGCAACAGAAACACAAGGAAGGAATGTGAAGAATTATTTGCATCATGCTCCCAAAGTGGAAAGTCACCCAAGGAAAGAATAAGTGATGGGGTATTTGTGAGAGCCACAGTTTGAATTTAAAGAGTGAGAAAGTACATCTAAGAAGCAGACCCAGAATCTTCTGGAAAAGGAAGAAGCTTAAATTTGCTTTGGGGACTTGATGGGGAGAGGAAGAAAAAGAATTCCTATGGTTATACATGCATCATCGGGGCCAGGAGAAGCAATACAGCATTCCCCAAATGCTGTTTTATAAGAACCTGTGTAATGATTGTCAAACCCATCCCTTTGGAGCACCATGAAAAATAGTTAACAAACTACGGTCAATTAACTAAATAACAAAATAAATATTAAAGTGTTTTTAATTGACATAAATAAGAAGCTTAAAAGCTACAACTAGAAATCCACTCTCCAAAGGAAAGAGATGAAGCAGCCACTAAACAAAAGACGAAATAACTCCAAAGATAGCCACTAAATGATGAGATTTCATTCAGAGGAGAAAAGAAGTACTTGCCAATACGAGAAAGTACACTGAAAAAAGAAATTATTAGGACCATGATACAGGGAAATATGTGTATTACAGAAATAAAAAAAATGAGAACATGGGGAGAAGATGACACAAAGGAGTCATGAGAGAATTCCTAGTAGACTTCACTTCAGGGAATACTTTTAGGTAATCAAAGACTCAGGTGGCCTCCCAATCCTCTGAGACAAACTATCTCCAGAACATGTCAAATAAATTCACATTATTTTAAAATAGGATGAAAACTCCCCTCAGGTAGCCTAAGGGGAAGAGGTTGCTAATTAAAAAAATGTTCTTCAACATTAGAAATGAAGTAGCATATTGGTAGGCAATGTCCTGAAGAGTCAGTTAGTTGATCCTGACAGGTAGTAAGCACAAGCCGGAACCTCACATTGTTTTGCTCTTTGTTACCCAAACTGTGACAGAGCTTTCCTGCCAGATAGCCAAGGTTGCCCTGAGAATCCCATCAATTCCACTGCCTGAACATCTTTAATCCTGGAATTACAAACATAAACGCCTAGATGAAAGTCTACTTTTTAAAGTTAAAAATAACTATTAAGTATGAATGAAAAAATACATAAAGTAAGACTTTTGTTGTCTTACTGCGATTTACTACCTTTGTTAAATGTCCAAATAAAACAATAGAGACTAAATAAGAACATAGATTATAGAATATGCAATGGCATAAAATAAAGTGAAACAAATATTAAGATAGCAATTGCAGGGGTTGGGGATTTGGCTCAGTGGTAGAGCGCTTAACTAGCAAGCGCAAGGCCCTGGGTTCGATCCCCAGCTCTGAAAAAAAAAATAGAAAAAAAAAAGATAGCAATTGCATTTAATTACCCATTGGTAGAAAAAGGACTGTGGAATATTAGAGGAGATTCAGTTTAAAACAACTTGATTAAGAAATGTAAAAAAATGGGCTGGAGAGATGGCTCAGTGGTTAAGAACACTGACTGCTCTTCCAGAGGTCCTGAGTTCAAATCCCAGCAACCATGTGGTGGCTCACAATCATCTGTAATGAGATCTGATGCCCTCTTCTGGTGTGTCTGAAGA
The DNA here is from genome assembly GCF_011064425.1 of Rattus rattus. Taxonomy (NCBI): domain Eukaryota; kingdom Metazoa; phylum Chordata; class Mammalia; order Rodentia; family Muridae; genus Rattus; species Rattus rattus. Next base: position 56,656,445 of record NC_046166.1, on the reverse strand, counting down.
CAGCTGCAGTCTATTCATATATATAAAATAAGTAAATCTTTTTTTAAAAAAGGAATGTAAAAAATTAAACATAGGCAAAATAGATCAGAGAACTCAAGCCAAAAAAGATGCTTTGACTTTGATAATTCAGCAGCAGAAGCATGAAAAATGCAAACATATCAGTACTTGGGAGGCTCAGACGTGTGAGTTTGTGGCAAGCCTAATCTACATACCAAGTTTTCATTCAGCTAGAGCTACATTTGTTTAAAAAAAAATTAAAAGTTATGAAAGCAGAGAAAGAAATGCTAAAGAACATACTTTCTGATAACAGTGTTGCAGGTATGAATACCTGCACACCAAATATCAAAGCAAAAGCTGTCATACAGCACAATACTATAGGACATGTGAAAAGAAATTGATGTCACCTTAATATTATGAGTCTTCCATGTAAAAAACCTGTCTGAGATGTTTTAAGTGGGCAAATATGATTCTGAATATATGCCAATAAATTCTCCTCAATAGGACATACGACTTCCACGCACAAACGAAGCTTGCATAAATGAATTATATAATTGAGAAAAATGTTAATCTTTTATAGAACAATATAATATAGTATACACTTCTAATGAACAGAAATGAAAAAAAGCCCATTCCACTAAATCATAAACTGATTTAATTTAATTTTGGGTCACAAAGAGGTTCCAGAAGAGCTTCAGAGTATCTTTAAAGAGTTGGACTAAAAATTACACAGAAATATTTCAAGGATAAGAAGGCAAGAATAATCTGTGAGTGTTTGGGTTAATGTAATTAAGTAATGGAAACAAATAGTGGCTAATGTCTTAGATAGCTAGAAATCTTGAGTATATTAAAAACATAAGAAAGAAAGAAATATTTAAAATCATGGGAAGGAAATGATAACTATTTCATAACACTAGCTAATCTAATTCTGAAAAGCGGTAGATAGAATGCACAGTAGGGAAATGTAAGAAAAACAAATCTGTGAAATCATGATGAAACAATTGTCATAACTTTATGCAAAGTAATTTAAAAACCTACATAGAATAGAGAATTATTTCTGGGAAACATAATTTTCTAGAACTGCCCCTAGAGTGTTTGAAATGCCAATAACTAGAGAAGAATGAACACAGGAACACTTTCAAGTGATTGTTGGTAATAATATTGATTTCTGATCAAAATTTCTATCAAAACTTCAGAGCCAAGGTCCACCCAATACTTTCAGAGCAAAATTAATAGTGTACTTTCAGAAATAACCAATAAAATTATACCAAAGTAATGTTCTACGCACATCAGCCATGGCTTCAATTGTCACTATTGTTTAACAATATATTTACAAAGAACATATTGTGACCCCCCAAATAGGAATTACTTGATAAATATAATGATAGTTCAATTTAAGAAAATATATTTAGCACATTATTCATGTTGATAAACACGAAAGAATAAAGAAAATGTTTAAGTACCTGATACATCCAGAATAAATGATTGATAAGAGTTATCCTTTTAACATGATAAGATATACAAATCTCATTGCAAGCATAGTTGTTTTATCTGGTGTTCACCAGAGACCTATCAGTCAAGATCAAGAATAGGGCTAGAATGTTCCTGACCCTCCTGTTTATTAACACTGCCTTGGAGATATGAGACACAGTAGTTGGAGAGAATAATTTTCAAGGTATTTCATGAGAGTGTTATGATTTTATGTCTGAAAAGCCCAAGAGGTTTTAAGTTGTAATAAATTCAATTGGTAAGAAAAATTATTAGAAAGATATAAAATTAACATCTGAACATCAATAATACCTCTATATATCAAACAATAGCTAATTAACAAATATATAAAAGATATCTCTACAATAGGATAAATAAAAACCTAGAAATAAGTTTACTAAGACATTATTTTTAAAACTTACATCAACTAAGTGTCCAAAACTTCTGGAATGTTGGAAAAGGAACACTGGCTGCTCTGTGGAGGACTAAGGACTATATCCATAATCACCCCGTGTCCACAACCAACTGTAATTCCAGTTCAAAGAACTCTCACATCATCTTCTGGCCTTGGAGGTCTCAGGGAGGGGATGTAGTACACATAGATATGTAGGCAAAATTAATACAGATACAAAATAATAAATATATTTAAAAAAATAATGAAAGGAAGACAGCGAGAAACTACAAAGACCTTCATTTTGGGTTAAGAAAACTACGTGCAGTCAGAATGCTAACTCTTCACAAGTTAAAGCACAAATGTGTCATACTAGTAAAATACTCAAAAAAATGATTTATTATGGATTTATCGAGCTTATGACAGAATTCATACAGAAGTAGGAAGGAGCAACAATTGTTAGGACTGCCAGGAATGAAGAGTAGCCGGGGAGAAGAGGAGCTACAGCTGCACAAAAGGAAGCTCTGCTCAGAGCTTTGAAACCGATTACAAGTGAATGGGATAGCAACTGCGGCAAATAAGACGTGATTGTAGAGTGAACTATATAGACGGACAAGCAAGAGGTTGAAGTGTCTCTCAAATGACTCCGGAAACAAGGATTTTTTTTTTAAAGGAATTATTTGGCTTCGTCATTTTCTCAGGTTCTTTCTTCGTCTATTACAAACAGATCTTTCCATTGTTCCATGGTGAAGAGAATTGGAGGCTAAACACAAAATGTAAAACATCAGCTCTCTTAGTAGAAACAAGTGTTAGGATTACAGCAGCGCCTTTAATGTGTAACACACAATGAACAGATTTATTCAGTCATCCCAGAAGAGATACAGAAGCATGTGTGTGCAAATGTATGCATACACACACGTACACACACACACACACACACACACACACACACAGAGAGAGAGAGAGAGAGAGAGAGAGAGAGAGAGAGAGAGAGACCACATACAAACATTTTTTCTCTTCAAAATACCACTTCTCCATTGTTTCAAAGTACTCTGCTTCTATGCAGTAAAAGTTAAATTTTTAATTGAACATGCATAGCCTAATTCAGATTTCCTTCTCCTCTTGGCCCAAGTTTTTGTGATATTTTATAATAAGAATAGAGTAGGGCAAGGCTTCTGTCTAAGGAAAAAGTAGAGGCATAACTACTTGAAACCAATGTTAACTCCACACACACTTTTCCATTCAAGATTATGACTAGAGCCCCTTGCCTACAGAAACTAATATCATTAAGAGAAATAAAAGAATAATTACACTGCACCAATAATGTCTTAGAGTCCAGCAAAGAAAGAAAGTAAACTCCAGATGAATTTTAAAAACAAACAAACAAACAAAACCAAAAAACCAAAGCATTGTACAGTGACAGAAACTCTTGAAGGTGTTCACATGAGTCATATAATACTACTGAATCTTTAACATAATAATTGAGTTTTACATGTCCAAACTCTCTAATTAATCTCTGAAAACACTTTAATAATAAGTCTTTAAAGATGCATAAGCTAAAAACAGAAAAATATTATTGTTCATGAGTAAATCTTAAACTATTGAAGACTGCTAAGTCTTAATCTCAATGGGATCTATGTATGCCAACCGAATCAGAATAGAGAACAGACAATTGAAATACAAGCTTATGTAAACATTGTAAGCTCAGACTGAACTAGAAGATAATAAATGTAGCATTAAATTTTTATTAAGAACTTTAAGCATGAAGGGATGCTAATAGAATTCTACAGTCAGTATGTACTTGCTCGTTTCTAAATCTCTGCTTTACTTTCAAGTATATATAAGCCACATAGTTGAAGATTGTAGATAGCATACAAACATAATCTCATTAGAATTAAACATTTTCCTGTGCACAATAACTTATTAGCACACCTAAGAGATTAAAAATGATTCAGAGAATTATTTATAGATTTTCTATTTTCTCGTAGTCATAAGAGCCTTCCCAAGTTTCCTTCTATCCCAACCATGGCATCAGTCTTGTTTCCTATGCTCCCAAAGGAGACACAGATAGAGCAAGCAGGGACTAACATTTCATTTCAGATGAGAACGCTGAAGCATGAAGGTCAAGTAGAGTCCAGGACCCTCGTATCTGCACTTACAAGTCTTAATTTACCAGTTTTCTTCTTCCATACTCACTATGTGTTGTTTTCATGAGCTACATAGAGGCTTTCTTAGAAGTTGTCCTCACCGAACTTTGGGGCAGTGCCAGAAAAATGTGTTAGGTATTGTTGTGTAAAGGTGATCATAAGGTGGGCAGTGAGGTAGGTAAAGGGATGGTATTTGTGTTTACTCCTTATAGATGGATTCCTATTTTACCGTTTTCCCCATTACTACTTGCAGTTATAATCACATGAATTATTTGAAGGCCTATTTTACATGACAATTCCTAAAATATTTTCACATTGCCTATAATTAAATCTTTTGCACACTCAAAGTTTTGATCTCCAATTTCTCTTTACGTGCCTAACATTAATTCCCTTTCCTTCTTTCTTTACTCTGGAATGTGTTTTGTCTTATGATTTCCCTTTCAAAGAATGTTGTCAAAATTTAGACAAGATAGACAAGAAAAAATATTTTTCCTTGATCATGGCATCTGTTGATCTACAACAATTTAGACTAGATTGGAGAAACAATATTAAAGCTGAACTTAAATGTGCATTGATATGAGCCAAATTTCAAAAGATTCTGATACCCTTTTTATATTTTTGTGACTTATCCATGAATCCTCAAAGTGGTAAGTATATGTAAAATTGAAGAAGGAATTTTGAGGCTCCTTCATAACATGTCCTAAATTTAGAAATCATGAGAGTTAGCAGTCCATACATTGCAGGACTTGCCAAGATTTTATAGCTGGCTGTGAAAGAGTCGAGCATTCACATCTGCCTGTTTATTTTTGTTTGGATCTTCAACTTTGTTTCTTTACAAAATGGTTATCTGGCTATTAGTGTATTGAAAGTATACTTGAGCAATTTAGTCACAAATTTCTTTTTCGTGTGGCTCATATCTTGCTGTGAAAGTCATGACAAGATGCTTTAGTAATAGGAATTAGAGAAAATGTCTGTGTCATAAGATTTCATCTGATAAGAGTCGTGCAACAGCTAAGCCCTCTGGACATTCAATATTATTTGCTAAGGTTTCTATTGTGTTTTCTTTAGCCGTACTGTATAATTTAAGAGTATCTCTTAAAAAATCATTAAAGCAGACTTAGCCCTCAAGTTATAATACAAGAATGGATTTTATCCAGATTTGTTCTACAGTAAACAAAATTTTCTGCACCACAAATTGACCTTCTATAGCAATACTAGTTTTGAAATTACTGTGGAATTATTATGGCTGGCCTGCTATTCATTCTGTGCTAATAGAAGAACAAAAGCAGATTATAGATCTTGGCAGGTGACTGTCAAAATCTATATGCCACATATTGGAGAATGGGACATAGAGAAGAAGAGACAAAGATTCCTTGTGGAATTTTCTGTATGACATCAGGCATATGACAGACATAACTGCTGGTCTGTAAGTGGTTGAACTGAATCTCAGTGGAACATGAACGTTTTATCTGAGCAATGAATGAATATTCTTCCCTCTTGGAGAAAGGGAAGTTTGTAGACTTAAAAGGAAAATAAGAGAATAGAAAAGAAAATCAATTGAATTTGCAAATAGGAACCTGTTTACATTGACTTTTCCTTACTTAGAGAACCAAGGACATGCAGTAAAGCAATATACTCAAGCAAAGAAAAGCATGGATTTATAAAGAATACCTTCCCACACACATATCCAGTACCTGCACTGTAACTTTTATAATAGCCACTGGATAATGTTATGTTGTTCCTTCATTTTCTATGTCAACTATTCTACCATGGTTACATTATGTTATAATATGTTACCCTGATTCACTAACCTGTGTCATGGTTCAGTAGCCTGATGTCTGAATGATGTGCTAACCTTGTAAGGCAATAGGCAATTTGCTTTGCTCTAAAATTTATAAATCATATAATGATTAGTCATCTAAATTTTGCAAACAATCAAATCCACCGAATACCTCTTTGTTTCTATTGTCTATAGAAATTACATTTTAAAATTACATCTTTAGGGCTAGAGAGATGGCTCAGCGGTTAAGAGCACTGACTGCTCTTCCAGAGGTCCTGAGTTCAAATCCCAGCAACCACATGGTGGCTCACAACCATCTGATCTGATGCCCTCTTCTAGTGTATCTAAGACAGCTACAGTGTACTTAAAATTACATCTTGAATTTATCATTGAACACTTAGCTCCTAATATTGTTAAGGAGCTAAACAGTATCTAGCAACCAGAAATTAGTTCTAAAGTAATTTACAGGATCCAAAGAAGAAAGTACATCTCTATATGTCATTGTCCTTCTCTTCTAATGCAACTCTGATCCCTCTTCCTCTCTAAGTCATCTCACATGAGGTCTTTGTAAAATTCTGTTGTTATTTGAAACCCTCTGTTCCAAGAGATTGAGGAACCTGACAGAAAGGTCTTCCAACCACTGACTGTGTACTGAGATAATCTAAATTTCAGTTGCCATTCTTCTCTAAACATCTCCTTATCTTTATTGTACTCCGATAAGCCATACTAATCAAAAGCTCACTGAGTGTATTATGAGCTAACCAAAGGAATAGCCTATTGGCTATTTACTTCAGTTTCTAACCATGGTGTGCTTCATTGCCTATATGAAACCTTGTGGTCACTTTTATTTTGGTGGAGCATTCCATTTTGATGGCAAACAGTGACTATTAAGTGACCCTAATGACAGGAACCTTTGCTTTCTGTTCAGACCATCTCCATTGATTTCTGCTTCTCTTTTTTAGAATACTGCGTAAGATACCCAACTCTTTTCATAAGGTGACTCCAAATCAATGGAGCCGATCAGTTCTTAGACATGAGGTGACTCACAACACTGTGTGACGAAGAACTAAGGGAAATTGTGCCTTGCACTGCAGACGGATAATGCTGATCGATGTTTACAGTTTTCAAATTTTATTCATAAGCAGCATGAAGTTTTTTATTTGGTCTTTTTCTTTTCCATCAAAAGGAAAATCTCTAGAAGAAAATACATCCATCCAGTGCACAGCTCACATTTTAGAATTCTTTTGGTGATCTCTGGTTGAGGTGGTTGGCCCAACCAACTGTTACATATATATTTACATAATATGTTTTACAAAAAATAAATTCTAATTTGAAATACTCCTTAGCATATCAAGGCTTCAAGAGTTTCTTCCCCAAACTTTTACCTTCTCCCATTTATTTTCATTTTCTTTGCATCTTAACCCAGAAAGTGACCTACTTTATTATTTAATACCAAAGAATTTACATACCGTGTCCTTAGTAAGAAAGTGTAAAATGATCTCTTTTTGTTGCTATCCTTTGATGGGTTGATACAGGCTTTGAATAAAATATATTCACTGTTCATTTCCTGTCTTCAGAGAGCTGTGCTTAAATAAGTTGATTTAGTCGATAAGATGAAAATTGATACCTTTTATGGATAAAATAACCAGTTCTCTAACATTGCACATTCTGCATGCAGTGTGAGGATGGTTTTTCAGTATAAGGGTCCAAGTGCAGTTAGTATAAGACGATGGTTCTTTCTCAACCTGTTGGTAGCAAACCCTTTGCCAAACCTTTATCTTCAAAATATTTAGAATATGATTTATAATAGTAGCAACATTAAAGTTCTAATGTGGCAACAAAAATAATTTTATGATTGCTGGTGACCACAACATGAGGAACTGTATTAGAGGGTAGCAGTGTTAAGAGGGCTGTAACTTCCTAGCACAAATGGGCAGCACACTGAAGTTCATGCAGCATCAGGGGAATTCATGTGAAGATAAACTAAGAAAACACACACATGGACCCAAGCCAAAGGCCTTCATTACAACATCATTTAGCTGGTCTAAGAAGATTAGACTTTCCAGCTACAAAAGTATGGGTCATGAAACCAAACCTCTCAAAGCTCATAACCTCCTTAAGCCTCTGCCATTCAGGATTCTCTGAACTGACAATCAATGTCTGTTTTTTTCCCACTAATCCCTTTTAAAAATGCTACATTTTTTTAATCTTTCTGAGTTAGCATAAGCCTTTTGTACCTCACATTTTACATAAGAAAGACATCAAACAGTTAAATTGCTAGTTAATATTTGAACAAAGTAAAGGATATGAGACATATAGCTACAAATCTTACCCAAAGACACTGACGCAGGGACATGTGGGTAGGATATGGTTTCATTTAAATGGTGTATCTCCTTTACACTTACAAGAGACAAGGAGACCTAGAAGGACTATCACCTATATTTTGCTACATTGCTGTTAATCATTTTATATAGTAAATTTACTTCATATCTATACAAGTTTTATGATGTAAAGACAGAGAGTAGCAATGTGAGTTGAATTTTTCAGTTCCCAGAGCAAATTTAGAGAAATCAAGCTATTGTTATGTGGTGAATACAATGCTCAGACTCAACACTCAACAGAGATAAATTGTCAATGGAGCTGACATGTATGTGTCATGTACTGAACATGTATGTGACAACTTATAAAGGGAGATCTTGGATTGTGTGAAATAAGACTAGCTTAGCAACAAACTATAGAATGATGTATGTTGATGTGGTAAACACAGAAGAAAGGTAAACTGGTCACTGGAAGAGGTGACATGAGGACTTATCAGGAAACAGGCAAGCACCATGTTTCAATTTTCAACAGCATCATAATTTCACTTACCCAACTAGAAAAAGGACAGGATGCTGCTCTCTGCATGCTTAAAATGTTTTTTAGTATATCTTGAGTGCTCATTAGAAGAGAAAGATCATGCAATCTTTCCCTTCAACAAAGTTGTCAAGCTTAGGATGAGATAGGTCATAAACTGAAGACTTTTAGAGAAAGCTTTAACATCCACTCTAAAGGCTTTGTGGTACTCTTTGCAGTGGGCTCAAAGGGGTGTGCTGATTGGAGAAAGAAGTCATGGCATTCAAGGTGATTTTCACGGGTTATATCAGACCAGGAGAAACTTCTGTCCCAATCTGTGCTCAAAGAATATTCACTTTTCCATGTCACATTTGGAACTTCAGTGAACAGTAAAGAGTTTGACTTTATGCTTATTGAATCAACAGTTAAAACTAATACTAAAGTGAAATTAATAAACTCCAGGCAGAGCTAACTGAAAGAGTAAAGTAAATGCCTGTGAAGTGTGTCAGAGAACAGCTGCATTTCTTAAAACAAATACAATTCGGTTTTTTTTTTTTTTTTCTGGAGTCATTTGGAAGTTGCACGCAGAGCCATCCATAACCAATTCAACTCTAATTTAAGGGGTAAAAATAGAAAGCAGAAAAAAATATCTCAACAACCATAACAACAACAGAAGCAGAAATTAATTAGCATTGAGTTGTACATTAATTGAAAACAGTTGTAATCTGTGCTACTCAGGGGAGACTTGGTGAAAAAGAATGGATTGTGACGTGCTAGAGTTGGTAGGAGTTGTGGGTGCATTGAAGAATGACCTTCGAGTCAAAGGCTCAAGGTTTAACTCAGAAGAAAAATAATATCCATGTAGGCCATTTGTCTCAGTCAACTGAGGTTGCTACAACAAAACACCATGGACTGGATGCCTACAAGCAATACATACCTAATTATCACAGCTCTAGAAGCTGAAAGTCTGAAACCAGAGTGCTGTCCTGGTAAGGTTCTCTTCGATTTTGATCCTAGGTCTCACATGGCTTTTTTTCTTGTGCTCACATGGCAGCAAACAGAGATGGAAAATATTAGGTCTCTGGATCTTCGTATGGGAAGTAAGATTTCCACCTTGACCTCATCTCTACCAGATACTACCTAATATGTCATAATTTCAACACAAAGTTGAGCATGACAAACATATTCTATTAATAGTCCCCTTGTTTGTTTCTCCAAGTATATGGATTTTTCACATATCAAATACAACTGCATCCTTCCAATACAACAACTTCAAGGTCGAAAGCCCCAAGGGTCATGAAACATCACAAAAATCGCCCGCAGAGAGGCACAGAACTTCAACCTTAAGCAAAATTATTCTCCAACTGGAAGTCTGTAAAACAGAACAAGTTATGTCTCCCAAAATGCGGATGTGGAACAGGCATTGTCTATTTATTTCTAATTAAAATACAAAGACAGGAAACAATCAAGGCAGGATTGAATCCCACAAAATCTGAACCTCAGCCAGGAAAGCCTCTTGAGAGTGAAAATCTGAGAGTATCCTACCTTAGTTCAACTTTCTGCTGTCCAGATCTTCGTGGTTGTGTTCTATCCACCGGAGCCATCAAGGTAGCAGTCCTGAATCTTCTCCCGTGCCCAGAACCCAATCCCTAAATCTAAAGGCATCATCTAGCCTAGCAAAAGAAATTTGGTGCCTGTACCAAATAGCAGCCCTGAAAATGTATAAATTGATATTCGAGTCCATCTTCCCTTATCTTAAAAAAAAAAAAAATGAAGTGGACTGACAGGTGAATTTTTCTACAGTTCACCTGTAGAATAAATAATATAAATACCCCCTTCTTATACCTTATTTTATCTATCTCTTTCAGTTAGAAGTTATAGGACTTCACTGAGGTACCTGAGTACATAATCCTTGTCATCTTAGTACCAAAGCATCCCATGGCCATGAACTTACTGTAGTTATATTTTAGTAGTACTTTCTGTTTCCTTGGTTTTTTCAATATAATTGAACTGAAGATTTTCTAAATCACTACATTTTAGTTACCCTTTGCTTAGTAATTCCATATTTTATGCTTTTCATATTCATAACAAATCTTGGCAGAGGTTAAACATAGTTTCTGAACTAACCACTGTTCCATTCTTTTACTTTTATAACATCCTGTTCTCAATCAGATGGTTTCAAGCCACCCTTTTATCATTTTACTTAGATATTTCAAATAATTGGAAATATTCAACTTAATCTTTATAAAATTACACCATTATAAAACATTAGGCATGAACAAAAAAACATAGTAGTCTTTGTTAACTTATAACCAAGATCACCTTTTCTACATTTCTACCGGAGAATTCATTACAATAGCTTTTATTATCCATCCAGCTATCAGTGTTCTATCTATAATGACCTGTCTCCTCTAAGAGAAGTGTCTCTTTCACTTTCCTCCTGAATTTCTGAGCTATCCCTAGCATCTCCTTTAAAAGTCATTTCCTAGCAATCTTGACTCCTTCATCATGCATCATAAAATCTCTGAATTCTGTGCCTGTGAATTTATTCCAAAGCTGTTTCTATGTTTTCAGATATTGGATATAGCAATGCGTCAATTTCTGTTGAAAGCAATTTCTACCTTAACTTTTTCAGGATGCTATTAATATCAAAAACCACCATATCTTTGGTAACATAAAAGCATCCTCTTCAAGGTTCAGAGAACACTGTAGGAGAGAGAGATTAAAGATGTGAGAGAAGATGAAGAGGGGAGCTGGGAATCCTATGTACTATATACTATTCAACCATTATTACCTCAAACCATAAAAAACTGTGGACAGCTGTATTGGTTATGTCTAAGAGTGGGTCCATTAATAGTTATGAGTAGAAGAAGGACCTGCAGGATGCATGACCTTTGGTGTAAGAATCTATGAAAGGAGAATCACTGTGTTAATATATGCTTTTGCTGTTGATTTTATCAATCTACAATGGAGAGTCACTATTCAGTCATAACAAACCTGGGTCTGTCTAAACTAAGTGGTCCCAAAACAAAACCAAAAGTCATAAATCCTAGAAAGTGACCTGTAGAACTTTGCGGTAATGAGATTGGAGGCAGATGACAGAATGGAGGAAGTGAGTAACCAGAACATGTAATATATGTTCATAAGGTTGTCGAAGAGCTAACTGAACAACAAAGCAGTAATAAAGTAATAAAAGATAAAGTTGGAAACTGACAAAAACAAGCAATCAAACAAAAATAACAACCCCCTCCCAAAAAGCCTACTCATGGTTGAAAGGTATTCTTTTTTTTTTATTTGATATATTTCTTTATTTACATTTCAAATATTATTCCCTTTCCTGGTTTCCTGTTCATAAGCCCCCTATTCTCTCCCTCTCCCCCATAAGGGTGTTTCCCCAATCCACCCCCCTTACCACCCCACTCCTGACATTCCTATGCACTGTGGGTCCAGCCTTGGCAGGAACAAGGGCTTCCCCTTCCATTGGTGCCCCAACAAGGCCATCCTTTGCTACATATGCAGCTGGAGCCCTGGGCCAGTCTATAGGCTAAAGTTTGTGGTGAGGGAATCCTCGAGGTTGCCTTCTTCTTACAAGAGACCACTTCTGATTAATGGTCCAAATTTCACTGTGTCCTCACATGAAGGATGATGTCATTATACGGGTGAGGGCAGGTATAGGATAGAATGAGGCCTGTCATTGGACGAGAAGGGAGGATGGGTGGGAGAAAAGTTTTAGAGAGGGGGAGGAGACTGGAGCAAACGAGGAGACAGGAAGAGAGGCAGCCAGGAGAACATGGAGGCAGATGTTAAGATTCCTCTCTGTACCTTTACAGACTGTTATGAATACTCTTAAGGGATGGATGTGTACAGGGCTTTGTATGTCTAGGTGGGCAATTATATCTTATCAATTGGATCAGAGATTTTTGTGTTGGGTGTTCTTTCATGTGGCAATTTAATTTAGTTCAAGAGCGTATGTGGTGGCTGGAGACGTGTATGTGTGGCATGGTAGCAACCTGCCTTGGGAACAAGATGGGTAGAGAGATTGTTGCCAGGCTCAGAGTAGTCTTCGGCAGTGTGATATGGGACAAAGCAAAGCTGGTGAGACACTTTGCTGAGTAAGATGAAGATATCTAAAAGATATCTTGGGACACTACAGTGCCAGACCTAGTGTGGGATAAAAGACAGCAATTTTTATAATTATAGAGCAACACCCACATGCCAAAAAAACAAAGATTTAAAAAGTGAAAAATTTCTCCCTATCCTTTTGTTCTATATATGCTAATTTCAATCATGAAGATCTACCTGTGTGGTGTGATTATCCTATGAGGCCTACCTCCTATTATCATCATATGATGATTTCAATACAGGAATACATCAAGAGGAAAGTCATAAACAATCAGTCAATGACTGAAGTAAATAGTATGAATGAGAATAAAGTTCTTAGTTTTAGTTTGGGTAAAAACCTATTCAGGAATAAACCATAACAGCTTGAGAAATTCTAAGTGGTAAGTAATTCTTGGAATCAAATGCAATCTAACTGTTTCAAGGCAAACATCGCCTAGTATGAATAACTGGGAAAACAATGGATTTGGGCTTACTCTAATATTAAATAGGATCTCAATCTGAGGGGAGAACAGTTGATTTCTGGTTATGCTTAGTGACTAGCTGTGCTAAAATATACTAAATTGGTCAATAGAAATGTTCATGGCAATTTGAGGTTTGACTAACAAGATTCAGGCATTAGACACTCAATCAGAACATCTATTTATTGTAAAATCTGTTATGAAGTAGTCACAGGGATGCTGAATGAGAAGCTAATTCACAAAAGCCAGAAAAGACCCATTTTATAGATTAACAGCAAATTATTCCAGAAATAAAAAGAGAAGAGCTGGGGTTCGAGATTTAGCTCAGTGGTAGAGTGCTTGCCTAGCAAGCGCAAGCCCCTGGGTTCAGTCCCCAGCTCTGAAAAAAAGAAAAAAAAGAAAAAGAGAGAAGAGCTGAAAGAAATTAAAAATATATTAGATAGGTAATATATTTCCTTAATCTAATTAAAACATAGAAATCCTGTGATATTTATAGAGAGTATCTGATTGATCAAAACACAAGCCATGAATTCAATTTCCAGCACTTCAAATTAAATGAAGAAAATGCAAAATCTTCCTTGATTTTTTTTATTTCAGAAGAAAAACCTCCTTTAATACAATCCATGCCTCAGCCCAGTGTGGTAAATTCCAGAGTTCATCCTTTCACACACCAGTGTTTATTTGATGAAACATAACAAAAATGTAGTCACAATCATTGTTACTTCAGTGCATACTTTTTGAATATTCATCATATTTATATCAATCAATTATGGAGACACTAATAAGACAAGAAGCAATCAAAGATTAATTTAGAAGGGATGCCATGAAAGAGATTTATTTATTACTTATTGCCTTGTGACATTTTTGTAAATTTTTCCAGGTAATAGTGAAAACCATTCAAGATTTTGGCAGAAGTGTAGGTCAACTTTTCTTGCTACAAAATGATTATTCTTAATTATATACAAAGAATAAACTAGTGAAAAGGTATTTCAAAAGGAAGGAACAAAGGAACAAATTAACAACCAGGAAATTCTGTTTGCTCGGAAATAGGGCTATGCTGGTTGAGGTGCTAGGTAAAGTACAGATCTGAATGCACTTGTGTGGTAAAGACCTGCCCTTAAATTTCAGGGAACCAATCACTGGACCAGGAGTAGGCGAGACTTCCAGGTTAGAGGGAAGAAGAAAGGAGAAGAAGGACATTGGGGATCGAGAGATAGCTGGGGATAGAGAATGTAATGAACTAGAGGCCCCGGATTCACCACAGGAAGATATAACTTAGTATAATTTACTAATTAGGATGTTAATAGTTACACCCAGTGATTGAGTCACCTGTTAATTCTAAATAAGTTTGTGTGGCAAACTGATTTCAAGAGAAAGGTACTGAGCACACAAAGTGCTGTAATTGCGTAGAGCTGGCGTGGTAGTGACCCGCCAAGGTAACTTAGTGAGTTGAGTGGAGACATTTTTGAGAGCTCTGGGCCAGAGAGTCTGCCTAATCTAGCTGACTGAGATGAGAACACCCAGATTGTGCCATGTGGCCTACTAGTGGGGTTCTAGCGTGGGATGGTAACATCCTTTTTTAATTATTTAATGCTGCACACTTGACCATCAAATTGCAACAGAATATCTCATCACTTGAATGTGGAATGTGAAGGAAAGAATAGTAAGGAACACTCCCACACTTGTCCTTAGCAATGGGAGAATGGTGGCAGCATTTGCTGTGATAAAACTCATTGGGTTGGAATAATGTTGATCACCAATCCATGCAATGCATATGGCAAGCCACAGGAGAAACATGAAGCAGAAGCCAAATTTAAAGGCTTAAAACCACACAATATGAGGCAGGAGAGACTGAGGTAAAACAATGAACAAACATAAAACAAGTCTGATCCAACATTTGTAAGATTGTGGAAGAGTATTGTTATATTAGTAGGTTAAACACTATAATGTGACACCACTAATGCCAGTGTAAAAGAAAATGCATGGTGAAGGCAGTGGAATTCTATTTGCATTTGTGTCTACTAAGTACAAAGAAATAGTCTCTGTCTTCGCAAACAAATGAAAAATAAGATAACATGCTTATGATAATGAAAACTGAAGAGATTTGCCATAAATAGTCATTATTTCTGGGGGGAAATGGAAATGGTAAGATCTTTTGATGACCCCAGAAAACTGGGTGAGCCAGTTGCTAGGCTGTAGAGCTGAGAGGACACCACACAAAACACCCTATTCCCCTAGAGATGAGAAGAGGAATCTGTGCCTAGATAGGTCAAGTTAGTTGGGATTTTCAGGGAAGAATGGCAGAGAGGAGGCCGGAGACTGAGTAGACATTTCATCTCTCTATGGGATTTATGTCTATTACCATCCTTCCCAGATGTGCAGTAAGTGTTATGATATCACAGAGTTGAAAGGAAACAAGGGCGAAGTAACAACAGAGTGGAAGGATAACTAATAGGCCTTATCCAGCAAGAAGTCTCTTCTCTTTCCTCAAAAGTACAGGGCATAATTTATTGAATAATAATCTAAAGGACAATAAGTGGTGCATGAATTTAAGAGAAATTAGGGCACCATGTAAAACCTTTACTTTAACTCTAATTTTTTTTACAATAATAATCAGTCCCTTAGCTGTCTTTCTCTCTGGGTGAAAAACAGCATTCAAACCACAAAATCCAAAAATGAGGAAGCACACCCTGTGAGCAACAGCACAGACAGAAGCCTTTCATGGCATGACTTAGAAATAAAGAATGAACTGAGACTAATAAAATGGCCCCATCCTCAGAATAGTTAAGACAGGTATGTAGATACAAGGATAGAGATGTGGGTAATAAGAAAAGGAGACATTTGTGGAAACTTGTTAGTAAACTTCGAGGATATAGAGTCTGAATGGGATTAACATTACCTACATACAGGACAAAACAAAACATACAAACGAGCAAACAAACACCAGGTATGCTTATAACAACAGAAAATTCAGCTAACAGAAGACCCTCAGAGGAAAAGAATAAGTATCAGAATTTCTGAGGAAAAACACTAAGCTGTATTTTGTGCATATAAAGAAAGGCATATGAGAAGGGGGAGCTGATATTAAAAAGACATCTGAGGAATCAGGACTCAGGTTTCTCAAATTTATGAAAGTATAAACATTCCTATTCATGACACTCAACAAACCAGAGGAAGAATTAAAGAGAAGCTACCAAAGCAAATCATAATCAAATTGCTAAAAATTCAGGTGACAAAAAATACTTTTTGTCGTAGAGGCAAAAAATACTTTATGTCTGAGCAAAAAGTTTTAAAATTACTGAAGAAAACTTGTAAAAACCTATGTCAAGAACAATGGAATAGATTGATACGTTTAAAATGCTAAATGTAAAAATGCCACATATTCTGTTAGCACAGATTTACTACCCAATGAGCTTGCCTCTCAGAAGTGGCAATGGAGTAATTTTCAGAGAAGCAAAAGGTGTGGTAATTTATCACTATTAGATTTTTCACTAAAAGATTATTAAAGAATGCTCTGAGGAACATGAAAAAAAATGGCATTGGCTGGAAACTGATCCCAATGCGATATAAGAAAAGCTAGGAAAGTCATACATATATACCAAATACAAAATTATTTTAGTAAATTTAACCACTTTAAAATACTCCTTACAAGCTGTAGCTTACTTGGTAGAGTGCCTATTCATAATGTGTAAGTCTCTGGCTTCAATCTAAAGCACACATAAGCCCAGGATGGTGGGACTTGCATGTAATCTACGTACTGTACAAGTGGAGGAAGGAGAATCAAAGTTCACGGTCACCCTTTGATACAAGTGAGTTTGAGCTTAAACGACATTAGATTTTGTCTCAGAGATAAATTAACTTATTAGTAACATAAAGAAATAGTAAATAATGGGCTAAAGAAATAATGAAAATTAGACAAAATCCATAGCACAAAGAGATATAAAGGGTCTAGAAAGATGTCAGAAAAAGGAAGGAAGGAACTGGACCCTACTCTAAAACTGTTACACAACTGAAAGTCATTTTACTTCTCAGTGTAAAATGATATGAAACCAATTTATGGTGGTCCAAATATTTAAACAAAAAGGATGTAAAGTTGACAGTGATGGAGAAATAAATTCATAACAACTCAATAAAAATCAAGTCTTCAATAATGACATCAAGTGGAATGATGAAACACATTCAAAATATAGTGTCAACTCCAATAAAAATAAAGATCCAACTGTAGTAGAATCGCGAGGAAATCTACTTTACATACAAAAGAAGACAGATTAAGAAGAAAGGATGAAAAAAGATATTCAGCATTAAGTGAGACACTGATGTTCAATATTACAACCTCAGAAAGCATTGTTGGATGTAAGGGATGGTCTTACAGCTTTAGAATGACTTTAAGTAACTGTGGGCAAAAAGCTGGGACCTACACAAACTGGCTACAGTACAAGGATGGGTAGGACAGCCGGCAGTGTCAGGGTGAGAAAGACAAGATTTTCAACAAATGTGTGTCCCATGTGGATATAAGCCAGTTGTTCTTGACTGACTCCTGGCAAGTACTGGAAAGTCTGCTATGGCACAGCATTTTGTTATAAATGTTGTGAAAGATGGGTTCTTATTAAAGATTCTTACAGAGATTTGCTGAAACAAAGAAAAGCAATATGTGCTTGAAATCTTGTATACATCAGGAGTGGGATGGTTTGAATGAGCACATTCCCCATAGGTTCTTGTCATTGAACACTTGATACTCAGTTTTTGGTACTCTTTGTAAGCTTTGAGAAGTGTAGCAGTGTAGGAGGAAGTACATGACTGGGGGAAGGTTTTGAGAGTTTCAACCTCTTCTGCCTTCTCCAGTTTCATCTCTCTGCTTCATGGTTGAGATTCAAGATATTCTCTCTCAGCTTTGATTCTGGCCTCTATGCAACTTACAGCCATGTACTACCTGCCCAACTTCCTAGCCACGAAGGATTCTTGTCCATCTAGAACTGTGAACTGGAATGAACCCTTCGCTCTGTAAGTTACTTTGGTCATGGTGCCTCATCCCAGGAGCAGTGAAATGACTAACAGAAAGAGCAACTTCCTGTGCCAAGGAATTCATGCTTGAAATGGGGACAAAGATTTGCTCTAGGTTTCCCTTGGGCAGGATGACATTTCTTTGATGATTCACAGGTTCTGAGAAGAACTTTCAAGTTCATTAGACTGGTTATGATCCAGTGGATCAGGCTCAGGAAGGGAAAAGATCAAAATCTAGCTAGACAAAATTGAGTATTTGTGAGCTCTTCTGAAAAAGAATAGTAAATAAGTAATAATCAGAACCTTTATGAACCAGAGCAAGAAATGAACAGAAAAATTCTAGGACCTAGGAAAAATTTGAAAGTAGTATTGTACAGGCCACTCCAAGACTGTAAATACATAATAAACAAGCCATATCTGAACAGCTCCCAGATCAGTGTTAGCACTCCAGCTTAGCTACACCAACAGGTATTCTAAATGGATTTTCCTCTGGTGAGACCCTTCAGAATACCTCTCTTGAGAGAGAAAAACTACTACCTCAGTGTTTCCTTGTTAATCACTTTCAGGTAGCACAATAGAAACGTTTACATAGCTAATAAAATTCATTTGAGGGTGGGTATTCTATTTTACATGTGTCTGTGTCAGGCAGAGTACGTCCATGTGAGTGAAGACGTCCGAAGAATCTAGAAACTATTGGATCTCCTAGATCTGGAAATATAGGTAGCTGTGAGCAACCAACCTTGGTCCTAGAAACCAAACTCTTATTTTGTCTCATTTGTGGACATTAGCTTTGAATCTGCAGATATGTGTAGGGATTTGGATTTGTTTTGGCTTTTCATTTGTTTGGGTTTCTTGGGGGGGTGGGGAGTTGAGGGATTGAGTAACCATGGTAAGTCAGATACTTACCATGGAAATTCGAGGAATGTCTTTTAAGGGAGAGATGATGTACTGTTAGAAAACAATAGAAGGGAATAACAGAACAGGGAATGTTAAATTGGTAGGAAGAAAGAATAGCAGGATAAGAGGGCAGGGGATCCAGAGAGTGGTGAATAACACCAAATGAATTTGGAAAGGGTAATAAAAACCAACTAGTTTAAAAGCTTTCTAAAATACACACACCCATATTTGTATTGCTCTATAATAGGGTAACAATGCCCCTCTTAGACACCACAGCGTAACAAATAAATAGTCCAATGCTAGGAACAGTCCGGAGTCATGGGCAACTGAGGTCCCATAGATCTCTGAACATTGCAGAGTATTTGTAATGTTATTAGTACTAGTTACACTCCAGAGCTCGATGATAAGATTATGTTGCTGAAGATAGAACATATTTGATCTGTAGAGCATAGAGAAATCTAGCTGGTACTCATTATGGAAAAAATTTCCCTACTGGCTAACTAACTTTAATGGTCTTGAAAGATGCTATGCACATTACTGAAGGAGCAAAGTAACCATGAATCTTACCCATCTCTAAATCCTATGGTCCACAATAATGACTGGCCAGGCAAGACATACTAATAGTGGGACAATAGTGGCATAAACATCTTTGGAATAACCAACCATTTTTCTGATTGAACTTAATCCCTCTTCCATAAGGGAAAACTCATACATAACACAATTGTTAAAACTAGAAAATGTGCCTATGCGTGCCATAGGCTCTAACAGAGAACTTACTATTGTTATTCTGATAAATGGATATGGATATGTTAAATTGGATTCTTCATTGGTTATTGCTATACCCATAAATTAATGCATCCTTCAATGCTCATATAAACTTCTATTTGCAGTAGGTAACGATTGACTCAGAAACTGTCCAAGGTTCATAGGATGGCAACCTGAAGAATAAACGCCCAGCCCTAAATGTAACATACATAACGCAGGCCCTTCTACCCAGCCTTAGGGACCCTTGGGCACACAGGGGTCAGTAAAAGCATAAGAATCAGAAGTAAACAGTGGGAATGGAAGTTGTCCATGAGGACCTACACATGGCTGAGTAGCTAATGACAAGTGTTAGCTGCTAGAAGATGGCAAGCCAACTTTTCTCTGATTGTAAGCAGTGGTAACAGGATCAGGTTCCACTGGAAGGCAACACACTCAAGAGTATTTGATGGTCATTTGACCATCACAAATTGGTTGGCCTTGATATATTTTTTTGAAGACACAAAATGAGCTGGGTAGGAAAGGAGTGATAGATCAGAGAAGAGTTGGGGTACGTGAATATCATCAAAACACAGTGAACGAAACTTACAAAGAACTCATAATCTTTTAAACCAAAACAATATTTAGTTTTACACACCCTCTCCATCCCCTATAAGAATATAGTAAGCTTTCAATTTGTTTACTTTGGTGTGTAGCAGTTAGAAGACAACTTGAATAAGTCCTTTCTCTCCTTCCAACACATAGAGCTAGGAAGCTTGGAATTCAGACCCTCAGGCTTGACTGTACATCTTCATCCACTGAGCTACCTTGTAAGCCCAGAATCTGCCTTGACGAACTGCGGTCCCTGCTTGCTCTTGTATACATGTCTTTGTATGCCAATTATATACGCTTTGCTTTTTTGCCTGTTACTGATTGTTTCTTGTGTTGTATAGTAGTTTTGGTTAGGAGGCAAAATAGTGGATGAGAGCTCTGGATGTGAACATGGGAAGAAATTATAATCACCTGGAACTGTTTGCAAGGCCTAACATTAACCAGCTATTTCTGCTTTATTAGATGCATGCTGCTTTTTATGCATTAGCATTTGGGTATACACTTGTTTCTATTCAACAAGAATCGATTACTTTGAAGTGCCCAAATATAAAGTGATAGACATCACTTGGAGCGTTTTCATTGTAATAACTTTAGCCAAATCAATGTCCTTTATAGAATGCTTTAACAATACTACTAGTAGGCAAATATGGTTCACCATCTTCGTTTACTTAAAAAGATGATTTAAATATCAAATGGCTGCTTTGTTTGAATGACAAAATAATAAGAACTATAAATGATCATAAAATTTTAAAATGCATAAAACATCATCATCCTCAACTGTGATAGAATGTTGGTGGGCCCAGTCTTGTGCAGGTCTTGCAGAGCTAACCACAAGTACAGTGAGCTCATGAGTTCAGTGTCTAAGTCTGGAACAACAGACACCTTTTTCTAGTACCTTCTCCTATCATCTTTGACGCTTCCCGAGTGCTGGATGTGGTGATACAGCTGACCCCTTTAGGAGAGTAGAGAAGACTTCATTTTCTTCATTTCCTGATTTAACCATCTCTCAGTTATCCTTGATCTAGTACATATACACTACCTGTGCTTGGTAAAGAAAATTTAATTAAACTCAATGGGCCACACAACCAAACAAAAAGACAGAAATATGGAATGGCACTTTTGAGGAAGGGTCACAGCCATAAAGGCATGAAATAGTCAAACAACAATTTTTAAAGTCTCTAAAAATATAAAACTGAAGGTAAAATATTAAATATCTGTAATGTGTGATCTGGCTACTCCAGCAATAGGCAACAAGTAATGTGGCAAACAGTCACAAGTCAATAAAGATACAGTGAAGTTAGAAATACCATTTATTAACCATATCCAAAGCCAATTTACAATTATGGTGCTCTAAAACAGAATATCTGTTATTGTCCTGTGTACCCAGAACAATCTCTGAGACAGTGATCAACCTATCAAACTAGAAGCCTTCATAGTGAAAATTATTTCTTAATAATCTCACAGTAAACATGATAGACTAGGAAACCGTCGGGTTCACCTTGAGAAGAAGATTGAAATACATGTCTAATGTGAGTCTTTTTGAGAATCACACAAGAAACGTGTTTCTCTCCTGACTGGGTCAACATGGATAGAGAGGACGCAGGACTAGAGGTCACTGAAAACACACATATGTTTGCACTGCCATACGATGAATCACTGTCACCTCTGTCCTTAGTAGACGATGAAGGAGATGGGAAATCATCCCTCTTAGTTCTCGATGATAGCGAGAATTGGTTTGGCCTTCAGCTTTTCATAGATTTGTGAGACTAATTTTATCTCAGAAATCATAGGGTTCCCAACATATTCTAAATGCCATAGAACCTCAAGAAGAAGCAAACACTAGTAGTCAGAGGCAGGGGCAGAACTTACACTAAACCAGACACCAGGCGTGTGTGTCTGGATAAGAAGCTAGCATGAACCTTGTAATTCCATGATATAATTACAAACCGAGTGAAATCTGAGCTGTGTAAATGTTTTCTGGAGTCCTCCATATTGCTAACGAGGTTGATAAATGCTGTTATTCATCAGTAAAAGACAACACATACACACCAGGAAATGTGACTATGTTTTTAAAAGCACAAAAAAAAATATAAACTGTCAACAATTACCCCTATGTAATTAAAGCATTTGTTATCAATCATAAAGGAATTTTTAACTGAAAATCAAATGAGATGCTAAATCATGTAGAGACTCAAAAAAAAAAAGGCAGCAAAATCTTCAAAAGGAACAGATGATGATTTTGACTTCAAAACATTCAGAATCTATTACCTTTAAAGCAATATGGTATTGCATTGCAATAGATAAAGACCCTGGATTCAGCTAACACAGAGCTGAAACCGTGAATACGTGACTAATTAATCTACCGGAATTTAAGAAAAAAATAAGGAGAATAAAATCTGTTCAAGGAATAGGAAAACTGAATATTTACAAAAATATAAATAAATAGGACAAGGGTTTCAACTGGACAGGGGCCTCAACTAGGCAACAACAAAATAAGCAAATGAATAAAAAATGCAATTGACTCTTGCCTGTCATAGCATTTCTAGTAAATAGACAGATTTACAGTTAACTTCCCACGCAGGACTCAGATGGCATTACTCAATTAAATTCTACCTAACCGTGAAGCCATGGGTAGTAAGTGCTCTAAGGAATTGTTTTAGGAAACGGAAAAGGAGGAAACATTTTTTTTTAGTGTAAAAAACAGAAGTAATATCAGTTTTCCTGGTGAGCGCTTCCCTGCAAGTTCTCTAACAGCACAGGCCGCTTCCATTTGTCATTAGCTTTTTACTGGAAGTCCTGCTTGGCACAATAGCAAGAATAAAAAGTGAGAAACGCACAAGAGAAGAAGTAGATATCTATTTGAAATGGTTGTGTGTCCATGTAAATGCTATAGACACTAAAAAAATAATGAGATATTAAGCCTAGCAGTTTCGTTTAGCATATTTGAAGGCTATGAGATGAACCGGTAGTACACGCCTAGCTAGCGTTAGCAACTAACCATTGAAATGAAAAAAAGCAAGGCGATTTGTACTAGTAGCAAAACCTGAAATAGCTAAACTTAACTTAAAAAATAGATCTAACCCATAGAAATATAAAAATGTCAGGTTGGGGATTTAGCTCAGTGGTGAGCACTTGCCTAGTAAGCACAAAGGCCTGGTTGGTCCCCAGCTCCGGAAAAAAAAAAAAAAAAAAAAAAAAAAGTATAAAATGTCACTAAAGACACCAAAGGACTGTATTAGAATTAAGCCTGTCCCTCATCAAAATGTCTCTCTTTGCCACAGATGATGGTCATTCTAGAAAACCAGAACTGGTGAAAATGCAGACAATCATCAATCATAAGACATTTACATAATGGAAATATGTAAATACAAAATTCCTGTATTTACATTGTGGAAGTGGGAGGGAAGTTAAAGGAGCCAGAGGATCAGAAAATCTCCTGTGATGTTGTGTCTCCTGAATAGTAGAGAAAAACTTCAACAATCAACCAGCAACCATACAGCTGCCCAAACCAGACAACACTAAAAAGTCTATTTATATGAAAAGGGGGAAATCTCTTGGGTCTCCGGCTTAGATAACTACAGGTAACTGAGGCACACTCAAAGCAGGAGAATTTGTCTTCCTGAGATGAGCTCCTTCAGTAATTGTTCAGTGTTCATTGGTCAACCCTGAGACCACATGCGTGCGTGCAAGGATAGACTTTGTGCACGTGAGTGCAAGTGCGCGTGTGCATGCACATGCGCGTGTGAGTGCTTGCATGTGTGCGTGCATGCGTGTGTATGTGTGTGTATTTGTGTGTAAAACAATGGCAATTGATAAATGGAATTAAATTCAAAACATAGTAAGGGAAATGGGCATTAGAGAGAAGAAAGGAAAAGCACATAATTACACTTTTGTGTTTAAAAAGAAAACTAGACCTAAATAAGAAAAGACATGGATTTCATATCTCAGAGTATCCACATTTGTCCTGTTGTAATCTTCCGTTATCTACCAATTAACATAATATAGACATAGTATAATCTGAACTACATGTAATAATGTTAGCAGAGAAGAAAACTGGAGCTCTTAGGAAGAGTCCAGAAGTCATTTGCTTATCTACAATGAAAATTTGACTTCTAGCACCTTTCTGGAGCATGGAGTTCATCTACAAGGCTGCACCCAGGGTCGGATAGAACCGCGTCAAAAATAGAAAGACACGACTCTTGGTCACGTGGAGCTTCTATTAAGAGTGTGCAGGACCAAGTTATCAGTAATAATTAATAGATAAATAATGCCATGGAGAAAATGAAACAGGATGCTGGACTCCGAAGTCTCTGCAGGACATTGTAAGGATGACTATAGATAAGATACACAGAAAGCTGTTTCCTTTGAGGAGAGCCTTGAATGAATAGCTAGGTTAATGGACCACCCGGGAATATAAATTGTGAATTTAAGAAAAATAGCAAAGCAGATAATAAAAGCAGTTATTAGAATTCCTTGCGAGCCGCACCTCATTCCTAGCCCGATACAATCTAATTCCCAAGCTGACCTTCGAATCTGCAGTGTCCGGACTCCGGGGCCAGTACTATTTTTCTAAGAGACTCTTACGCAGTGGGAAATGTACAATTTTAAATTCAGAAGAGAAAAATCACAGTGGTAAGGAAAACATAACAAGACACAGAGGCTGTGTTAATTTTCCACCTCCCCGAGGGCCCAGGGCTTCATTCTGTTCTATTTCCTAACAGCTGGCAGGCTTTTTGTTCTTTTCCTCCGTAACCGT
Organism: Rattus rattus; assembly: GCF_011064425.1. Taxonomy (NCBI): domain Eukaryota; kingdom Metazoa; phylum Chordata; class Mammalia; order Rodentia; family Muridae; genus Rattus; species Rattus rattus. Next base: position 56,631,223 of record NC_046166.1, on the reverse strand, counting down.
TTCTCCAGCAGGTGAAGCTCCATTTGGCATCCAGGGCATAGATTGTTAGAAGCGGGGGCCCCATGACATTTCATTAAGTTAGAATTTCCACATTTAGTACCAGACTACTGGAGCCTTGTTAAAAGCACTTAATTGCGGTCTCTTTCCAAAGCTGTAGCTGTACATGGAGATTCGACTCAGTGTTAATTCCTTGTGCGCTCTCCCCAAGGTCTTCCTGCTGCTTGCTGTATTTAACAGCTTTCTCCCCTTCCCTTTCTGTCTTTGTCTCCCCCTACTCCCCCATAACCTGGGATGTTTCTGTCAACTCTTATAGACTATACGTCCTTGATGATGTGATGGCGTTGTTCCTGAGTGTCAAGACGCTTTGTATCCCCATGTGTCTTAACGTAGTGTTGAAGCATGGCATGCAAGATAGTGCTCACCCATACAACTGTCTTAGGACATCGTCCTAAGGACCCTCATTGATGAAACAAACAATTTAAATAGAATAGTTCTGGGCCTTTTGAAAACAGTATTTTTAAAGTAACTTAACTTCTATCTTTTTTTTATTAACTTGAATATTTCTTATATACATTTCGAGTGTTATTCCCTTTCCCGGTTAACTTCTATCTTTAGCGGATCCTCCTGGAACTCCATGCCCACCGGATAAACAATCTGAGGCTGTGCTCAAAGAGGGGAGAGAAATGGTTGTCAGCATGTCTGTCACTCGTTGCTCTAATTCACATTCTCGCTGGCATTCAGATATACCAGCAGAGGTGCCGCATACATGTCTATTTCTTTCCTTTAAGGCTTATGACGTCGTCATTTTAAAGACGGGCGTTAGGGCTTTTCTGTTTCTCAGATAACAATGGAAAGAACGGGTGGTGTCAGTGCCTTGATCAAGCTCGCCAGCTGTGTAAAGTGATGGGAAAAGATCCAAATCCATGTGTCCAACAGAAGAATGCATGGAGTAGGACGGCAATTTTCCATATTTTCGCAAAGTACTGAAGAACGTATTTCTTCTGTCTGTCTATGGTCCTTTGCTTTCTTGGAAGCAACTCCCATCTTATCCGTTTTCTTCATACACAATTTACTACCTAAACAGTCTATGGCTTCCACAAGAGAAAGAATCATATCCTATACACATAGGAATAGCTGGCAAACATGTCTGAGAAATGAATGCTTCAAGAAGGGTTTATTAAATACCATAAAGCAGATTAATAATTCCGGGGATTATACTGAACATAAGAATCGCAACTATGGAGATTTTGATCTCCTCTGCATTCATGCCCATTTTTAAAGAAATTCTTCCTCACAAAATCTGTTTTTTCTGAAATATAAAAACACCATGCAAAATCTTATATAGGATTCTTTAGTGAAGGAAAGTGCACGGCTATTTGGGGACCATATGTATCAAGTATTTATAGGGCCGCATCACACAATCATAGTACTTTCTCCTTAATACTTACTTTGATTTGGTTGGTCACCATATTTATCTATCACACCTTTCTAAGCATCCATCCCCACCTATCTTCACTAGTACTTAAATCTTGACTTCATCTCATTCTCTACTTCTTTCCTCCATTGCAATTAAATCCATTCCTGTGGTTTTACTTGGCTATTTCTTAACTGTCAGACTAATTCCTGGCAGTTTTATAGATGAAAATGCTAAGATATCTCACCCACCTTCTATGGAAATAGTCAATAAAGTACACTGGAGTGGGGGCAGGAGAAGAGAGTCTGAAGTGAATATGCTTTATTTAACTGCTCTTTCCACTTGAACATCGTATGATCAGTAGCTTCCCAAAGAACCATGGGCTCTCTTCACATTTTTAAGGCTTGGTTTGTGTTCGAGAACTGTGAATGAAAAGCTAGAGTAAGAGTTACACAAGAGACTCACTTCAGAAATATTCTAGAACACTCTCATGACTGGTTTTTATGGTTTGGTAAAATTATCCACCTTAGGGGAATAGGGAGTTAAAACTCCTAGAACGTCCTTATTCCTAAGTATGTTTAGCTGAAATACATAGTTTATGCCTGTGACATAGTACCTACTGGTTTAAAAACTTTGTAATTATCACATACAAAATTCAAAAGATTTAATTTTATCTCCAAGTTATCACTGAAGCAGATATAATGCAAAAATTACAAGAAAGGGGCCAGGGATACAGCTTATTTGATTAAGTATACTTAAATCCCTTAGTTTAATGTCCAGCACCTAGAAAACATGCCTGCAATCCTTGTAGTCTGGCAATGGATCCAGGTAGAGCTTAGATCATCATCCTTTGTTACATGCTGAGTCTGAGGACAGACTGGGCTACATGAATCCATGCCTCAAAAGCCTACACCCATAAATATATAAATTGTTTTCTAATGCTTTATTAAATTGTGTGAGTTTCCACTGATACCTTATATATTGATCTGGGAAAGGTAAATTTTTTAAGCATCTGCTTAAATAAGGATAGATTTTTTAGAAAAGACAGGCAGAAAGAAAGAAAAGAAGAAAGGAAGGAAGGAAGGAGGGAAGAAAGAAAGAAAGAAAGAAAGAAAGAAAGAAAGAAAGAAAGAAAGAAAGAAAGAAAGAAGGAAGGAAAGAAAGAAAGATCCATCCTATCCTCCAGATTAGCTAGTTTGCCCATCTGTTCAGGCATATATAAGAAACAAATCAGTACACAAGCACTATATTACACACCTTGTGTAACAGTAAGCCAACCAAAACTAAATTCCCTGAAGAAATGCTGTTAGTCATTATATTATACTTTTACTCTCTCCAAGGAAATTGACTTAAATTGCTGCACATTTGAACTTAATTTCTAGCTTACTCTAAGTGGATTAAATCACATTGCAATCTTGTTATCTCATAAAGCCTATATTAAAATGTACATGTAGGTATTAATTTCACTCTTTACCAATTATTATATCTGAATTTAACTACAGCTTTCTTGAGCTAAATCACAGTTACCAATATAGAAGACCCACAAAGTACAACTCTCTTGCAAGTTTTGAATATCCACATTCATCTTATTTCTACATGGACGTAACACTTCCCATTTTATATAAATTAATAAAACTAGCAACAATAATATAATAAACGAATCTAACAATGAAGGAGTCTTTGAGCGTATGACATGATTCTTAAACTTACTGGGTTCTTCCCTAACTTAATGGAAGCTGTAAAGGGCTCTTCCTACTGAATATCGGAGTCTTTGGTGACTTGTTTTTGTGAGCAAACTTGGCAGAGGAAGAATTAATTCTGAAGCCTCTTCGTGTACTTCAAAATGATCGGATTGGGAAGTTGCACTCCTCTATAGGAGAGGGCTGAGCAGAGCTGGGATCGCTCCTGATGGCTGCTCTCCAGTCCTGTCAGTTTAATGGGTAGTGAGCTTTCAGCCATGGTGATTTTAATGCTGTTCGGTGCAATTCTGCGTTGTTTTACGTTTACCTTGGGCATTTTATTATCCTTACACAATTTTAATTAATCCATTATGATCTATAGTGAGTGAAATGCCAAGTAGCTGAATTCCCTTTTCTCATTCAAGGTCATGTCCATTGGCCATTAAATAGTATGTATTGTAATGATGGTAGGACCCTCATCTGCATTAATGCTGTAGCATCATCAATTAAGGGCCATACAGCAATCTGCACTTACTGTTTCAACAGCACAGCTGCTTCCTTGGACTTAGCCCAAAAGATGTGTTTGCTGAAGAAGAGTTTGGAAGTCTTGAGTTCCCAGGTGATATACTTCTCCTGATGGCTGTGGTTCTCAATATTTCCTACTTCTTCCTCAGAAACTGAGACTCTGGCTATGGTGTAGGGCTGCCTTGTATTTTGCAAATCTTGGATTCCTCTTTGGAAAACCTCTCCTAGGATATCTTTAGAGATCATTGGGACACAGGCTGCCTGGTCATGGGAAAAGCTGTCTATGTGCCATAGACACTGATGAGAATTGCTTTTATATGTACTTCAGATCTGCATTGAAATGGTCCTTATTGCATACTAACCTCTTTCTCCTTTTCCATCACAGTATCTTTAGTTTGCTTTAATCTAGTTTCAGTTTCTCTTTGGCTTTATTTTAGCATCTGAAGGAGAATTCTGGAAAAATAACAAGATGACCAAAGTATACAGAAATGATACTAATTCAGTTTCATAAAGTAAGGAGGCATTACAGATGATAACAGTCAACATTTTTTTTAATAAAAACCTCACCTTAACCTGAGAGGGCTGCTAAAAATATCACGCAATGTTCAAGAAACCAAGCAATCTTAACAGAATTAAGTAGATATCAATATTCTTACAACATATCATTTAATTTTATCCAGAATGGCAAAGTAAATCCAGTGGTGAAAGTCAAATCAACTTTTCAAATTCAACAGGATATCCCCTCAGATTTTAATATTCTACTCTATCATCTCTATTATCCAGCCTGATCTAAACATTAAGGACCATTAACCTACAGAGTGTCTTTGATTACTAATGGAAACATTCCCTTTTATTGAAGAAACTGCCTCCTCAAATTTCTGTATACTTTAATTCTTTTTCAGACGGTAAAAAGGTAATCACAGGTTGATTTTAAATATGTGTGTGTGTGTGTGTGTGTGTGTGTGTATGAATGAAGATTTTTATGTAAATTCATCATTAGTAAGTTGCTGGCTTATACCTGAAGAGACTACCCTTCAGCTGAAGAGATTGGTTATAGCATGCTAGACCAAAACAGTAATCAAGAGACTGATAACTCACATAGCAAACAGTAGGTACTGAGGTGAGATAGTAAATCAGGTAAGCAGGAAAAATAGCTTCAAGATATTAGGAGATTTATGGACAAGTTTAGGTATAAACTTATGGGCTGCGATTCACTGGAAACCCTTGAGAAATGAGGGAAATGATTAGGAGAATATAGTATATAAATCACCTCAAGGGAGTGTGCACAACTCAGGAATGGAGCATGTGTTTGTCTCACGTGATGTCATACATTATTTAATGATGGTTGATATGGAGGACAGACCAGGAGCACCAAGGACCCTTGGACCTTAGTGAGTGGTTAATGAAGCTTTGCTTCAATTTAGTAGATCACTTATTCAGGGAATAGAGTGAATTTGGAAACATAAACAGAGTTATTACAATTTCAAAACAAAGAAATAAGGGATCATTAGCTTTTCCAGTTACTTCTCAAATTGGGGACAATGTGTAAATGTGGGTACTCTAAAAGGAAGAATCATTTTAGGTTTCAGATTGTAGGAAATAAGGGTTGGTGGATCCTGGTGAAAATCACAGGGCTTCAATAAACACCAACTACATTTTATATTGAATCTGGCTAGGTAACGTCTCTGAAGGAACACATAGGAAAATTCTGAAGAGAAGCAAAGTAGGAGGCAAGGAGAACATCCTCACAACAGCAACTTGGCAGACACTGGCTTTCTCTGCTAAGTTTTGTGAGTACAGAATCAATTATAGCTCTGCAAGAAAAGACTGTGGAAATCAAGGAAAACTGTTGCAAGGGGAGAACTTAACATAGTGGTGAAGTTGGGAGTTGGAAAGGTCAATTTCACAGCCTTGTTCATCAGCTGATGATGATCAGAGATGTCCAGAGAACAAGTCCTCAGCCTTCTTGAGAGAAGTAAAGAGAAAATAGAATATATATATATATATATATATATATATATATATGTATATATATACACACACATAAAAATATACATATATATGATTATAAGTAAGATGGTTATTTAAAGAGCTGAACTTCAAGACAATCTAATAATACTTTACTTCTGCTTAAAATGATATTAAATTTGTGTTCTTTGAAGCCAGTCTGAACAAAAATGTTAATCTAACCCAGTTTTCTACATTTTCATACAGGAATGCTATAGTTAAATCATTTGCCCCATCATGTGACATCCAATCATTCCCTGTTCCCCAGGTCCCTCTCAAATTCATGATTTTTTTCTCATTACCATTAACCCCCACCTCCAGATTCACATTCAATGTATCTTTAAATAGATATAAGTTATTTAAAACATCCTTACTTTTTTACCACTTCTCTCCCTCATTCTCTACCTTGCCCTTCTCACCTTCCCAGTTAAATCACTGCCTCTCTATTTTTTACCTTAGCCTCCTAGCACCTGTGTCCTACAGTCTTCCTTATTAGAGCTCCTTCTTTGACCACACCCCATGGTTCCTTTTGACTTTTCTAGTGTCTGTGGTGACTCCAGGTTATGTCTTACAAGTAAAGATGTATGTCTGGGGCTGGGTTACTGCATTCAGTATAATATAGTATAATATTTTCTAGTTCTCTCCATTTACCAGAAAATATCATGATTCACTTTTTTCCTTATAGATAAATAGAATTCTGCTGTGTATGGGTACCACAGTTTCATTATCTGTTCGTCCAATGAAGAACATCACAGGCTGTTTCATTGCTTAACTATTGTGAGTACAGTGACAGTAACCACTGCTGAGTGGAGGGGAGATTGGACATAATCAAGGAAGTGAAAGACATCTACGAGGAAAACTATCAATCTTTTAATATAGTAAAAATAAGTATACCAACAAAACAATTCACAGATTCAATGCAATGACCACAATATCTCCCGATATTCTTCACAGAAATATACATTTAAACATTTAAAATTCATATGGAAATACGTAGGATCACTGATAGATGATAGATTTCAAGCTATGTTACAGAGAGACAGACATAAAGAACAAGATATTTCTGATACAAACTCAGACACCTAGAACAATGGAGTGAAACAGAAGAAACAAACAGGAGGTAGTCTAATCACAATATCAGACACTTGACAAAGATTTTAAAAATTATCTTCAATAAATGAGGGTCAGAAAATGAATCACCTACATGTCAAAATATGAAATTAGACCCATTTGTACTACCATGCTCAGAAATCAACTCCAAATTAATCAAAGGCGTCAATGTGAAATCTTAAATGCTGAAATGTCTATTAAAAAACAAACAAACAAACAAACAAAAAATACATGAAGTACCCTTGAAGATACAGGCAACAGAAAGGGCTTTCAGATTAGGACTCCTTTTATCTAGGAATTAGGATCAACAACTGACAAATAGAAATTCATAAAACTACAAAGTTTCTATAGCTAAAGAAATAATCTAATGAAAGGAAGACCAAATAATGGGAGGGATTACTTGTTAACTACACATCTGATAGAGGATTAACATCTGAAATAAAAAGTAACCCAAAAATGAAATAATCAAAACAAATGACCCGTTTAAAACAATAAATTATGGGCTTGAACAGTCCTTAAACAGATAAATAAAATGTCTAATAAGTATCTTTAAAAGTTATCAACATGGGCTGGAGAGATGGGTTAGTGGTTAAGAGCACTGACTGCTTTTCCAGAGGTCCTGAGTTCAAATCCCAGCAACCACATGGTGGCTCACAACCATCTGTAATGCGATCTGCTACCCTCTACTGGTGTGTCTGAAGACAGCCACAGTGTACTCATATAAATACAATAAATATAAAAAATAACTTTAAAAAAGTTATCAACATACATAATAGAGAAATACAAGTAAAAATTAATTGATATTTGATCTTATGCCATCCTGAATGGCTTAATTTCCAGAAAACTGACAGGGAACACTGTTGATGGGAACTGATATGATGGTGCTCAGTTGTCTTTGGTGAAAACATGGCTGGTAGAGCCGTTATGGGAGTCAGTGCTAAGAATTTCCAAAAAACTAAAAGAGAGCTACCGCATGGTCCATATGTACCAGGACTTGGCATAATTTATCGATCTTAATACAGTATGGACTTCAATTCTTGAATCACTCATCAAAAATGTGAATGATCTCTGAGTGTACTGATGTTTCTAATGAACTAGAGATGAAAGTCATATTGGACAAAATTAAAGATTTGAGGCAGTGTTCGCAAGTTGCAGCCTGGAGTAAAGGGGACCCACTCAATCTTTAGTGTCAGTGTAGACAAGTAGTTGAAAGGTATATCTGATATATCAGGAAGAGATTCGGGAGTGAATCTTTGATTTTTAAATGTGACTTCAGAGGGAACTGAATCTTATAGAAGATGTCATTCTGCAAGAAAAGGAACCAGAGGAAGAAGAAAAAGCATTTAGAAAGAATTTTTGAGTCCAAAAGTTAGGGGATATTCTCAAAATTATGTGAACATACCAGAAAACATGGAAGTCAGCTTGAAGAAGCTCCTATAATCCACTCTGCAGAAGGAAGATTAATGCAGTAGACAGTGGCACTGATAAATAAGAATCTATATGTTCACACAAATAAATGTATACATCTGAGCTCCAGATAGCACCACATTCATCTCTGCACACGTCCCATTCATATATGTAAGAAGAAGGACAACAATACCAAATTTCTGTGTGTGGGGAGTCTCAGAACAACGGTGATTCAGAAAATAAAATGGATGCTGTAATTTCTTCCCAAAAGTAAAAGAATCAGGAAATTACAGGCCCAAACTGCCTTCCCAGGGGATTGTGGAATCAGTTTAGGATGAGTTGTCAGCTTTTTCATCTTGATTATCTGGAGGAGGATTTTTATTAGTTGGCCACTCGCTGTTTTCTTTTCCCCTGTCAGTAGCTTCTGGGAATGCATTCAGTGTTCTGGAAAATCATTTTTTTGTTGTTGTGTGGCAACGTGCAGCTCATTAAGGGATGGCTTCTGGTGTTCCTTGGTCTCTAAAGTTTTCTCTTCTTGTTTATCTTTTTGTTTCAATGTTTATTCTCCAAGGAAATTGGGGTTTCTTTCACCTCTCCTCCCCCAGTAGCGCAGCCCCTCCATGCAGTCAACTCTAGTTCTTTTCCATGGTTACTGCTCTGATCATCCACCACCTTCCACAGATGTCCTCTTTTCTCTCCCAGGTCCCTTTCTCCTATGCATACAATTCTAACAGCAGTTTGCAAGAGGAGCTGTGCTGGAAATTTTTATTGATACTTATTTTTATGAATATAGGCTATTTGAATTATATGGAGTGTTCTGTATTCTACTAGTATTACTTAATGGGATTCATTTATGCACTATTTGTTGTTTTGTTAATTTTTTTGTTTTTGTTGAAGGGGGTGCAATTTCTGTTTCTTCTTAAATAGTTTTAGTTGTGTATGGCATATCCCTGGAGAGATTTCTGATTTTTTACTATGTTTATGAAAATGTTGTGAGTTGTAATAGAAAATTTTCCTTACTTAGTTTAAGCCTTTGCTGGAAATGGATCATATATATCCTTAGACCTAGCTAATAGTCTTTTAAGGTGCCATTATATAGATATAGATATAGATATAGATATAGAGATAGAGATAGAGATAGAGATAGAGATAGAGATAGATAGATATAGATATAGATAGATATTTACATTTCAAATGTTATTCCCTTTCCCAGTTTCCTGTCCATAAACCCCCTATCCCCTCCCCCTCCTGTTCTTCTATAAGGGTGTTCCCCCTTCCCAACCACCCCTCCTTCCTGCCTCCCTGCCCTGATATTCCCCTACACTGGGGGGGGGGGGTCCAGCCTTGGCTTCTCCTACTTTTGGTGCCCAACAAGGCCATCCTCTGCTACATATGTAGCTGGAGCCATGGGTCTGTCCATGTGTACTCTTTGGGTAGTAGTTTAATCCCTGGGAGCTCTGGTTCATTGGCATTGTTGTTCTTATGGGGTTGCATGCCTTCAATCCTTTCTCTAATTCTTTCAACAGGGACCCCATTCTCAGTTCAATGGTTTGCTGTTAGCATTCACCTCTATATTTATCACACTCTGGCTGAACCTCTCAGGAGACAGCTAAATCAGTCTTGTCAACATGCACTTCCTGGTTTCATCAATATTGTCTAGTTTATATATATATATATATATATATATATATATATATATATATATATATATATATTGGATCCCCAGGTGGGGCAGGCTCTGAATGTCTGTTTCTTCAGTCTCTGCTCCAAACCTTGTCTCTATATCTCCTCCTATGAATATTTGTGTTCCCTCTTTTAAGAAGGACTGAAGCATCACACTTTGGTCGTCCTTCTTCTTGAGTTTCATGTGGTCTGTGGATTGTATCTTGGATAATTCGATCTTTTGGGCTAATATCCACTTACCAGTGAGTGCATACCATGTGTGCCTGTTTTTGGGTTCAGGTTACCTCACTCAGGATGATACTTTTTAGTTCCATCCATTTGCCTATGAATTTCATGTAGTCATTGTTTTTGATAGCTGAGTAGTACTCCATTGTGTACATGTACCACATTTTCTGTATCCATCCCTCTGTTGAAGGGCATCTGGGTTGTTTCCAGCTTCTGGCTCTTATAAATAAGGCTACTATCAGCATTGTGGAGCATATGCCTTTGTTATATGTTGGCGTATCTTTTGGATATAGACCCTAGGAGAGGTATAGCTGGGTCGTCAGGTGGTACAATGTCCAATTTTCTGAGGAACCGCCAAACTGATTTCCGGAGTAGTTGTTCCTTGCAATCCCACCTACAATGGAGGAGTGTTCCTCTTTCTCCACATCCTCACCAGCATCTTTTGTCACCTAAGTTTTTGATCTTAGCCATTCTGACCAGTGTGAGGTGGAATCTCAGTGTTGTAGTCTTAATCTAAGGTATAGTTCTTATCCCCTTCCTACAGCTATTCTGAAGCCTATTTTAAATATCTCAATGCAGCAGTGTGTTTTTCATTTCTCTAAGTCACCCCAATACTACCACTAGGTCTGGGGCTCTTTCTGCTATGATTTGGTATCAGAGACTTGATTTGCACCAGTTGTGAAGATCTCAGTGATTGGTGTGAATCGGCCTACAGACTCTCTGAACTACTGCAGCTTTCTCCTTTCAGATCAATGATACTTGGCAGCCAAGTCATTTCACTTCGATGTTCCAACTCTGCCTCCTCAACTCACTGACGTAATGTCAGCATTTTAGCTCCAAAAGTCTAGCTCCATGATAGAGACTCTGGAAATCACTTGAACTCAGAATGTCTAATTTCATCCTGTCAATATCCTATTTCTGCGCTGTCATTCATCCAGTGCAAGAAAATGTTTGCCTGATTATGCCTCAAACAACTTCATGTTTAGCTCTTTGGTCTCTATAATTAGGCTTTAAGTGAAATGTTGAGTAATACTCCCTCCACAATTACATATGTATCAGGGGTATAAGGGATAGTTGAATGATTTACAAATGTAAAGAATGTCATTTGCCTTTATCAGGAAATATTTTATAATAAGATATATAATGAAATAATACTACCAAAACTGGGATCAGAATTATAGCTCAGAGGTAGAACATATCCTTAAACAAGATTGAGATCCTGGGTTTGATCTCTAGCATTGCAAATCAGTGAATATTGTAAAAGCCATTACTCTCTTCTGGGACAGTGATCCTTGTCACAATGAAGGGTCAAGTGAAGAAAAAGAAAAGAAAACAAATATTGAGAGACATATTGGTTAACATGAATCCAGATAACTAAATATTCATTTTCTGTCTCATCATATCTTTAACCTCTTAATAAGTTCTCAGTAGATATTTATTATGAGCTTGCTTTACATTAAAAATCCTTCAGATGTATCACAGATTGAAATTTAAATTACACTAAGTAACTATTTAACATATTTTTAAAAGCCTATAACATAGTAAATCTCCACATGGCTTCGTAAAGCATACTTAGTGTTACCTTACTCCTGCCCTGACTCCCATCACACATGGGGAATAACCAGTCTCCCAAGAGCTGGAGATAATAAAACAAATCATAGCACCACATGTTGGTCAAGGGTATTCCAGAGATCTTCCAAAGAGGAGTTCTGGGTTGCTCACCAAATCCTGTTAGCAATGTTAAAAATCTTATTGCTGAAGATACTACATATATATTGCAGGACAAGGATACATCAATTTAGTGCTGACCTGGAAGCTTCCTTCCTATTGGATAACTTTCACAGCAGTAGAAAATACCACTTGGTGAGAATAAACAAATGTCTCAATCGCCTGGGAGTCCTACGAACTATAATAATATCTGTTTTGGCATGACATCTTTACCGAAGCAATGGTGTCATGATGGTTATGGATATACCTAATCATTGTTTGCCTGTGTTTGACACCTATTCCATAAGAACTCTCATGCCTTATACTGTAAACCTGGCCAAAAATGGGTCATAGGCCCTGAGAAGCAAATTTACTGCTATTGAATGACATTATTATTTGTGAAGCATTGGAATGATTACAAGGTATGGTCTTATTGAAGGAAGTATATCACAAGGGGCAGACTTTGAGCTTTCAAAAGCCTAAGTGAGGCTTAGCTATAGTGAGAACTTTGGAATTTTAGTTCCTTTAGAAATCACATAAATAGTATAAAAATATGCTTTTGTTTTAATCCCAGGTGTGGGGATGTAGAGCTCCTTCTAACTATTCACAGCAACTGACTATGATTTACCTCATGCTGTAGCAGAGGCATGACTCTGTTGGCTGCAGATAGTTTCTGTAATTGTGTGATGTTTGGAATTCTGGGAACTTTTTAGAGGGTATATAAATGGTAGGGCCCTAAAAAGGTGGGTGTTGGATTGCTATTTATGAAAGTGGGTTATGGTTTGTTAGTACTAGTGCTCAAGAAGATCAAGAAGAAATAACTTCAGAGATCTCTATCTCTCTCCCTTTTCTATTCTTCTCTCTTATCTAGTGATAGGGAGTGAAACTGGGTGGGGGGCAAAGACAAACCAACAAAGAGTAAAAACCCTGTTACATCTGGGCGTTCTCTCTCTCTCTCTCTCAGTCTATGGATAAGGATATAGCTCTCAGCTACTGCTCCAGCGCACCGTTCCCTGCCATGATGACAATGGAATAAACCTCTCAAACCGTGAGCCAAATAAATACTTTGTTTCATAAGAATAACTTCGTTTTTATGGTGTTTCTTCAGACAAGGAGATAAAATGTAAAATGGAGATGTGAGGCAGTTACAGATAGAGTTGAGAGAGAAGAGTGGTGGGTGGATATAATTTAAATAAATTGTTTCCATGAGTGAAGCTTTTAAAGAATAAATTACAATATTGTATAAATACATTAAATGCCTGAAAACATGAAAAAAAGCATTATAAAATGTGTTATGCAGAATTATTTTCTAAGCATAATAGGAAAAGCTGGTGCTTCAAAGCAAAGGTCAACAGATTTCACTATACAGTTTTCTAATTAAAAAGGATCTCTCGTCAAATGTGCAGGAAAATGTTAAATGGCAAGTACTGAGCAGAAAAAGCCATTTGCAGAATACAGAAATGAAAATATTTTTAGTATGTATTAAATTATTAGATGTAATTTTCAAAAGATCTATTTCAGAATAGATAAGTAAGCTCTGAACAAAAATGAAATAAACACAGAAATAAGTATAGCAAGAGCATGAAAAAATGCAAACCCATTCTGTAAAAGTTATGCCTACTAATCAGAGAAAGAACTGGAAGAGCTTGAAGGTGCTCGAGACCCTATATGTACAACAATGCCAAGCCACCAGAGCTTCCAGGGACTAAGCCACTACCTAAAGACTATACATGGACTGACCCTGGACTCTGACCTCATAGGTAGCAATGAATATCCTAGTAAGAGCACCAGTGGAAGGGGAAGCCCTGGGTCCTGCTAATACTGAACCCCCAGTGAACTAGACTGTTGCGGGGAGGGCGGCAATGGGGGGAGGGTTGGGAGGGGAACACCCATAAGGAAGGGGAGGGGGGAGGGGGATGTTTGCCCGGAAACCGGGAAAGGGAATAACACTCGAAATGTATATAAGAAATATTCAAGTTAATAAAAAAAAATAGAAAAAAAAAGTTATGCCTACTGACAAAATTATTAACTTATAGTTTTTGCTCCAATTTAGAAAATATATTTTGCTATATAATAATACTGAGACATGAATACTTTCATATACTTCAGAGAGATGGTAAATTGATAATTGGTGAAAAGTAACTAGATTTATAAACTATATATCTTTTATTATTTAAGAATTAATGTTATATTAATGATCCCACATAAATTATATCATATAAATATGCTTCTATTTTATATATACTATATAGTTAGTTACAAGTAATGTATATACATGAATGTATTAATTTATGATAGTTTACATAGTAAATTATATCTATATGTTATATATGCTATGTATATGGGATATTTATGATAAATATATATATATATATATATGGAAACAGGTAAAAGAGACAGAACGATGAGGAAGAAAGAACATGATATGAAAAGTTGAAAAGTTTAGGAGCTCCTGTCTTAATAGATAAATTTATAAGCTTATCATTCATGTATATTATCAAAAGCTGTAAACATGGTATTGTAGGGATATAATGCTAGAATAAGCTGCTGCCAAAGCCACAAATACATACAACAGCCTTTTCTCTGTCACAGACCTGACTGAATAGGAACTCTACAGAGACATTGTAAGTCATTTGCTATTAAACTCACAGTTGCCAAATTGTCTCATCTACAGAAGGCATTATATCAAAGCAGTTATGGATGGTCAGATATCCTTTTCTTGACTCTTTTCCTTACCTCCTGTGAGGAACCAGAGATCCAGGCTTGATCTGTAAACCCCCTTTATGCATAAAGGTATAAGAAACTCTCACTCCTGCCATGTTTATATTGATTTCCACTCTTCAGAACCCCCACAATTCTGTCTGTCTTTCGTAAAGTATGAATTTCCTTAGAGTTTTTGTCTTGTTGTTTATTTGTCTGTCCTTGACACTAATAAGTCCTTAGCCCCAACAATGTGTCTAAGTGTTTCCCCTGATTTTGTCTGAGATCAGTTTGGTGTATTGTTATTATAAGTGAAAGTTAAAACTAAATTATATAACAAATATTGTAGTTATTTTAATTCTTATATCTACACACAAATTTCTAGTGGTTACCTATTTTCTTCATTTTGATTGTCTTATATTCTATACTGTTGAGGTCCTGATTGTTTCTTTTTACCTTAAAATGCTAAATACACAATCTCTCCCCACCCCCCCTCACACACACACACACACACACACACACACACACACAGAGAGAGAGAGAGAGAGAGAGAGAGAGAGAGAGAGAGAGAGAGAGAGAGAGAGATCAATGAAACTTAGATCTATATGGTTTTATTTTTATATCTTACCTCCTAGACTTTAACTTTTTGAAGGGATACTTTCCCTGGTCTTTGCTTCCTGGAGCCTCTTCATGGTAGCTACCTGAGAATCTTTCTGTGAATGAGACCATCATTTATACTTGGAAGAATGTGTGTGCCAAATGGAGGAGACATAGGAATTCTCACTGATGGGAAAATCATAAAAAATGTGGGACCAGTATTAGTGCCCCAGATTCTGCCAGTGTGATACATGTGGTTGAAATGTTTCTAGAAACTTCCATTATAGGCGGCTCCATAGAAAGCTATCCCAAAGCAGAGAACAAAAGGAGTGCAAACAGACAGTACACTTATGTTCAATCAGCTCTCTTCCCCAAACCAAAAGACTCATGGGGATTATTTGGCAAGCCTCGTTTTAGAGACTCCACATGCTTTAGTTTGCCTGCTGCACATTGATTAAGGCAGTGGCTGGTATTCTGAAATCCATCCCAGCACCTTGTGTTAGCAGGCACTTGCCAAATAAATTTGAGAGCTAACAGCTGCCTTGGAGCAACAGTGTGGCTGCCACCTTCCTGGACGAAAGAGCAAAACTAGACCTCATCATGATTCTGTTTCGGCGAGCAGGAGGACCTGAATCTGAAGAAGGCTGTGCAGAGTGAGAAATGTGTGCCAGCTGAGAAGCTGGACCATTGCTCTTACAGCTTCTTTTTAAAGCTATCAGAATGCTTCGAGTTACCCTCTGTGGGATATGCAGGTAGCCAAACAGAATCTGAATTAGGCAGAGTGCTGGGGAAGGCTCATATGCCTGGTGTTGCTTCTGGGCAAACATATGACTATTTACAACTTTTTTTTCTGTGCATCTATTTTAAAGAGTGTTGTGAATTCTGTTACTTTTCAAAGGAGAATGGCTTCCAGTGTTGCCATCATTTTGAATAAGAAGGTATTACATTTTCTGAGTCCCAGCTATCCACAGTGAAGGTCATTGATACAGGATCATGGGCAGACCTTTCATGCATGAATAGTAAGGGTTAAATATCACAGTCACAGTCTTAATAAGATACCCATTTCTTTGTGACACAAATTTTTACTCAGGCCACATCTGAAGTCCATCTCTTCTGATCACGTCCCAAATAAAACTCCTGCCCATCATCCAGAACATTCTCCACTCTCAGGCAAACCTCAACAACATCTTGCTATTCCTTTCTCTTTGGTACTTGAGGTAAACTCCATAAGGTTCATAAATTTCACCTTAGCTGATGTGCTTCTACTTACCTCTCGAGCCATCTTGTGAGGGGCTGAAGATTTATTACAGAGAAAGTAGACTGGATGCTTTTCTACAGAATGATCAGGGACTTTGCTTAAATGACCACAGGTGTGAATAATGGGGCTTTGCATCTATGAGGAAACTCCAATATTTTTCTCTACAAACAAACAAAACCCTTAAGGAATCATTTTGTAATTTCTAGAATTCTAAATCACCATAGACGGTTGTGGTTAGCTTGGGTGTCTGCAGTTATGTGTGCAATTCCCTTAGCTTTAACCTTTCTTTTCGAATGAGTGATATTGAGGAAGTTTCTTTTAGACCTGATGCTTTGTTTGTGCTTTCTGCTGACTTCAACCTTGGGAAATTTAGATAATATTACATGTAGCTTCTATCAATCTATCTATCTGTCTGTCTGTCTATCTATCTATCTATCTATCTATCTATCTATCTATCTATCTATCTATCTATCGCTCAATAGTGGTGACTACTGACTCTTCTCAGAGTTTCTGAATCAGTTTCATAACCTGAAATGTTACCCTTTTGCAAGATTAGAATACATATATGTGGTATGGATCCCCAGGTTGGGCAGTCTCTGGATGGCCTTTCCTTCAGTCTCTGTTCCAGTTTTTGACCCTGTATTTTCTTTAGACAGGATCGATTCTGGGTTAATATTTTTGAGATGGGTGGGTGGACCTCTCCTTCAACAGGGGACATGCCTAACCTCTGGATATGGTGCAATTAGGATACAAATTGAGTCCATCTCAATAACAACATCTGGAAGAAAGAAAGTCATTGACTCCAGGGTCCTCTCTTAGCACAGATTCAAAAAATGGGGGGCTTTAGAACCTCCAAATCTCCAACTCCTATGAAGTTAAGGTCCATTACCTATTGACAGAGAGGTATTGACTCTTTTTGTACAGTTGTCTAGATGCTAGAGCTTCACAGTGGCTGGCTTTTTTCATTCCTGGGAAAACAGCAGAGAGCTGGGCTCAACAAAGAAACCGCTATGTTTGATTAATTCACGAGATACTGCTCCATGCTTCTGCCAAGGCCTCATTTCAAGACTCAGCATTGTACATTCACAGGGAGCAAATATTCAGTACAGCTATCCTCCTTGTAACTTGTCATACAAAAGAATCAACAAATTCTGTGACTGTCAGGAAGACTGTAAGTGAGGATAATTGCTTGCCTTTGCACCTGCCTCAGCCCTTGCCAACATTGTGCAGTAGGAAGGTCTAAATATTGTGATTTACTCACAGGGCAGCACGTCTTCTCAAAATGATTCTTTTATACTCACCTGAAGGCTTTACATTTCAACAGCAGCTGTGATGCTGTGAAGGCATTGGTACCCAGGACCCACATGTCAACCATGTTCTATCAGCATCACTTGTCCACAGTTCTTCTTAGAGAGCTTCAGTTTAGTATCACTGGATGGAAAAAAATGTTTTTGATTCCAATACACTATGAATGAAGACAGAAACATGGGCTTCTGTGTTCTGAGTTCTTGCGGTCAGAGTCTGGGCACTCACAGTCCCTAAGAAACAGGCACGACTACACATTCTCAACAGCCAGTGAGGGGAAACAGCGGGTAGCCACCAGAAAGTCCCAGATGTCAGGAATGCAAGAGGCTCCCAGGCCCAACCAAGGATAGCATTAGCTAAAATATTCAACAAAGGGGAGATAGAACCTATTGAGACTATATCCGGAGGTTAGGCACATCCCCTGTTGAGGGATAGGTCCACCCACCCATATCAAAAATATTAACCCAGAATGGATCCTGTCTAAAAAAAAAAAAATGCAGGGACAAAAAAGTGGAGCAGAGACTGAAGAAAAGGCCATCCAGAGACTGCTCCACCTGGGATCCATACCATATGCAGACACAAACCCAAACACTATTGCTGATGCCAAGAAATGTCTGCTGACAGGAGCCTGATATAGTTGTCTCCTGAGAGGGACTGCTAGACCCTGATCAATACAGATAATGATACTTGCAGCCAATCATCAGACTGAGCACAGTGACACCAATGGAGTAGTTAGTGGAAGGACTGAAGGAGCTGAAGGGGTTTTTGCAACGCCATAAAAAGAACAACAATATCAGCCAACTAGACCTTCCAGAACTCCCAAGGAACCACTACCCAAAAAGTATACATGGAATGACCCATGGATCCAGCTGCATATGTAGCAGAGGATGGCATCATGTGGCATCAATGGTAGGGGAGGCCCTGGGTACTGTGAAGGCTCAATGCCCAGCATAGGGGAGTGCTAGGGATGTGAGGCAGGAGTGGGTGAGTGGGAGGTGCGGTACCCTCATAGAAGCAGGGTAGAGGGGGAGGGGAGAGGGTGTTGCAGAGGGAAAACAAGGCAGGGGATAACATTTGAAATGTAAATAAATAAAATAACCAATAAAAATAATAAAAAGGAGAAAAAGTTTTAATTAATGCAGCATCATTGGTAGATGAAAAAGGAGGTCTAGTAGCCTCTCAAGATTGCCACTGGAAAAAAAAGGGGGGAGTTGGGGATTTAGCTCAGTGGTAGAGCGCTTGCTAGCAATTGCAAGGCCCTGGGTTCTGTCCCAGCTCAGAAAAAAAAAAAAAAAAAAAAAAGACTGCCACTGGATTCTTGATACAAGGAATACATAATTAAATTCCTTATTCAATGTATTCCCACCTACCATCAAGATGATCTCAGTGATCGTGATTGTTGGGGGAGGGCAGTAATGGGGAGGATGGGGAGGGGAACATCCATAGAGAAAGGGAGGGGGAGGGTTAGGGGATGTTGGCCTGGAAACCCAGAAGGGGACTAACAATCGAAATGTAAATAAGAAATACTCAAGTTAATAAAGATGGGGAAAAAAGAAAAGAAAAGAAAATATGACCTGGAAATTTTAAAACGCAAAAAAAAAAAAAAAAACAAAACCAAAAACAAAAACTTGTTTCCCAGGAAAAAAGATACACTATCAGAATCCCAGCAGGCCTTTCTTCTCCCAGCATGAAATTCCTCCAGAAATTCCAATTCTTGCCCCTCCATTATGTAATAGTCTGATAGTTCAAAGGGAGAGACACAGGAGAGTCTTTAAAATACCTTCATTCTTGCCAGGATGGATACAATGCAGAGTCAGGGGAGAGGGTTTTATCACTTACAATATGAGGTGTAGATGAGGAGGGGCTGGGCCAAAAAGCCCTATTCTGATTAGACATATTATTGGAGAATTAGAGAAACATCATGGAATGCGAACTTACCTCGTTGTAGGGATTACAAAACCGGGATGCTCAGACATCATGAAAGAGTTATACGATGGTTAGTGTAGTCTAGTTCCTACGATCTAGAATTACACAGAGAGATTCCCAGGAAGCCTTTCTGATTGAGGTTAGTCTGTGGGTTGGTCTATATGGGGGTTATTAGCTGACGTACGAAGAGCTAGCCCACCCAGGGCAGCACCTTAGGTTTAATTTTCCACTTCGGGTCCTAAATTGTCTTTCTTTCTTTTATTGGATATTATTATTTACATTTCAAATGTTATTCCCTTTTCTGGTTTCTCATACATAAACCCCTTATCCCTTCCCCTTCTCCTATGAGGGTGTCGCCCCAACCACCCACCCTTTCCGGCCCCCCCATCCTGATATTTCCCTACACTAGTGAGGGGGTCCAGCCTTGGCAGGGTCAAGGGCTTCTCCCTTTGGTGTCCAACAAAGCCATCCTCTGCTTCCTATGCAGCTGGAGCCATGAGTCTGTCCATTTGTTCTCTTTGGGTAATGGTTTAGTCCCTGGGAGCTCTGGTTGGTTGGTATTGTTGTTCTTATGGGTTTGTAAACCCTGTCAGCTCCTTCAATCCTTTCTCTTACTCCAATGGGGACCCTGTAATCACTCAATGGTTGGCTACTAGCATTCTCCTCTGTATTTGTCATGCTCTGGCAGAGCCTATCAGGAAACAGCTATATCAGGCTCCTGTCAACATGCACTTCTTGGCATCAGCAATATTGTCTGGGTTTAGTGGCTGTATGTACATGGACTGGATCCCCAGGTGGGGCAGGCTCTGAATGGCCATTCCTTCAGTCTCTGCTCCAAACTTTGTCTCCGTATCTCCTCCTATGAATATTTGTGTTCGCCCTTCCAAGAAGGGCCTAAGCATCTGCACCTCTTCTTGAGCTTCGTGTGGTCTGTGGATTGTATCTTTGATAATTTGAGCTTTTGGGCTAATATCCACTAATCAGTGAGTGCATTCCATGTGTGTGGTTTTGTGATTGGGTTACCTCACTCAGGATTATATTTTCTGGTCCCATCCATTTGCCTATAAATGTCATGAAGTCATTATTTTTGATAGTTGAGTAGTACTCCATTGTGTAGATGTACCACATTTCCTGTATCCATCCCTCTCTTGAGGAACATCTGGGTCGTTTCCAGCTTCTGGCTATTATAAACAAGGCTGCGATGAACATAGTGGAGCATGTGGTCCTAAATTTTCTAAGAGTGGAAAGGGAGAACAGATCATGAGAAACATAAAGATGAATTTCTCTCTGCTTTTGTCTGTGATATAGTGGGATGGGTTCTAGTCTTTGCTGACATGACATAGCAAAAATTATGGACAGTAAACTAGAATTGTGAGCTAAAATAAATCCTGTCCCACTGGGTGTTGGATATGGTAAAGGTGGTATAATGTCAGGTGGACACCTTGGCTTTTTTTATGGCATTTTTCCAGTTTATGGAGTTAGATACTAGTAAGTAAAGGCTAACTCTCTTTTTTACTACTATCCATTTACACTTCTATTTATATTTGTAAGCTATTTATGTATTGACAGTCAATGCCTGCCAATCGATTAACTATCTCAGACATTTTATTTCAGTGACCTATATACTTGACAGAACAACTTAAAAGGAGAGGGAAAACACTGACTCATGATTTTATAGGTTTCATTAAGAGTCATTCAACAGGACGAGAGATAAGATAGGCATCATTCTGAGAAGAAGAGCATGTAGAACAATAAAGCAAATGACTTAGAAGAGAAGAGAGGGGTGGGAAGAGGAAGAATATGACTGAGGGACAAGGTGCAGTGACCAAGGATGTATGTCCTCTAGTAGGCATAAAACAACTAATGTTTCCAGAACACCACATAATAGAATGTCCATTTGTGTACTAAGTATTTAAACACATGAGCCTGCAAGTGGCATTTTATATATAAACCTCAACAAACTCTTTCAGTAATCTGTGCCCTTGGCTTTGAGGGATGACAACCGTTCTCCTTAAAATGTGTTTTGTTCTTTGGCCTATAGAAAGTACTTTCGTTAAGAACTCCACTGCCTTCTATGGAAATGATCTGGCCAAACTCTAGTAGTCAAAACTATGTGCTGCTGAAGAACATGAGACAGGAATATTGTGTAAATGTCAAGAAAGGAGCCTTGTTGAGAAGCAATATACTGGGCAACTGTCTCCTCATTTGGAACAAGGAAAGAAAAATCCAGTTTATTTTGTAAAAATAACATAGGCTGTCCATGGAGGGCATAAATATGTGCACACATACGTGTATGCATGTATATGTATGTGTGTGAGAGCTATTTATGAAAGGTAATTATAAGTTGGCACCCATATTTACTGATAAAATAAAAAAAATAAGCAAAAATACATGGCAAATTTCAATTTGATCTTGAAAGTTCACCTGGGGTTTTACAAATTGCCGAAAGACACAGAAATGAGAAAAAGAGAGCATGTAAAAAAATAGTGTATATTTTAGGTCCTAGAAAATAAAGAACATGTAGAGACTATAAAATAAAAGAACATAGCCAGACTAGACCAGAAATATGCAGAAAAGAAATTGGGTACCTGTTCTAAACACAGATTCCAGAAGCCCTGCATCCTCATCATAGACTATCCTGAGAGGAAAAGTATGCTAAGAAGAAATGATACCTTAAATGAAAGAAGAAATTGAAAGAGAGAGAGAGAGAGAGAGAGAGAGAGAGAGAGAGAGAGAGAGAGAGAGAGAGAGAGAGGAGGGAGGAGGAGAATAGATCACACATGATACAATTTTCATTTATGGATAAGTAACATGAACTGTCTCACAAACTTTATTCCACATAGAAATTACTAAAGAAGTTAAAATTTATAATACTTGAGAAACATGATTTTCTCGGTTATGTGTCATTTACTTGTAACTCAATTAAAAAAGGATGAAATATGAAGATATCAAATGTTCTGAAAGACCAGAAAGGTGATACACTGGGAAATAAAGGATACATTGAGTATTCTCAAGGGTGTGTCATAAGAGATCTCTGCTCCAATTCCTCTGATAACTGAGATTTTTCATATTGCCAAAGAGCTTTGTATTTAATATGAATGATTTACAAATTATAAAAAACAAATTATCAATTTATATACCTACTACTCACCACTTACAGCTCCTTAAATCCTAATTTGTAGTTCAGATTTTGAAAAATTAATTAATATAGCATCTTTTTCTTTTATTGGATATTTTCTTTATTTACAAATCAAATGTTATCCGCTTTCCCAGTTTCCCCTCCAGAAACCCCCTATGCCATACCCCAGCCCCTGCTTCTATGAGGGTGCTCCCCCACCCACCCACCCACTCTCTCCTGCCTCCCCACCCTGACATTCACCTACTAGTATCTTTACACATATAAAAGGTATTATGATGGAGAAGTGTTGTCAAAATTACTTAGAAGGACAAATTTATTAGAAAATTTTTATGTTAAATAAAAAAGTGTAATCAATTTGTTAATGTATGTCTTAGTTTGGGTTTCTATTGTGAACAGACAACATGACCAAGGAAATTCTTATAAAAGGGCATCATTTAATTGGGGCTGGTTAAAGGTTCAAGAAGATTAAAAAAATAAACCCTGGAATTTCACGGATTTACACCAATCAAGAATAAACAGTGTAACCTTCTAGTTATAGATAGAAAATCACTTCATTCATGACGTATATGCTATGAAAATAGAAGTTCAAAACTTTGATATATAATAATAGACAAAATATTATGGAGTAATTGTTTAAAAATTCTTTTCAGCAAAATAAATTTGTGTGTATATATATTCTTATTCCACTTGTAAGATAGTTATATACATACATATAGAGGACATAGTTCTATAATTGACATGTAAAATAGGAATGAACAAAGGGAGACAAGACTGACTAAAATAGAATATGCAGCGCTTAGTGATATTACGAAGCTGCACAGTGTTCTTGAAAGCATAAGATGAGCATCCTTGGCTCTTACAGACTCTAGGGAACGATGTAAACTAGATAGTCCTTCCCACCCTCCCAACATTCCCTTAGGTCCAAATTTGAAGTCTGCCTGAACATGAAACAAGCCTACTCTTGAAGCTGATGATTTTCAATCTAAATTTACCCTTCTATGTGGAGCAAAAGCAAACAATAAAACCACTTATTCTCCAGCTCCTGACAGTCATCCTTTGGCTCATGGTTTGATGGAGCAAGTACACTGCCAATTTCATCCTTGTTCCCACCAGTTCTCCACTGTACCTCAGGCATACTTTGGAAAACACCCAGATCCTAGTTCTTCCAAATCAGTGTATCACTGGCACCAAAGGAGGAAAGTATAAAAGCTAACATAGAAAAATTGGGTGAAAGCCTGTTGCCCTTATTTTGTAGCACTTGAGAGAAAATGTAGCATCTGTTATCCTGTGATATCAGCAAATTTTGATGATTCTTTTGTTCTCCATATTTCTCCATTCTCAACTGTAGCTAGACTAGCTTATTGAAGTACTACATCTATTCTTAAAATATGTCTTACCTCAGCCACTTCCTCTGGTCACACTGTCTCCTGCAAGTGACCTTGTCCACAACCCAGACTCTGAAATGACAATATGGTTCTGTGTATTCCATACACTCCACACAGTACTTCTGCTGTGACTTGGTAGATAAACCCAATAGTAGCCAACATGTCTTCACCCCTGATTCTACATTGTGTTTCCATTCCATGATATCTCCTAGGACCCATCACACTGTGATTAGAAAAAAATCTCTGACAGAAATCTGGGCTCAGTAGGTTAACCTATTTTATGAAAAAAAACAGCTTAGACCTAATCTCAAAAGAGCATCAGACTACCCAATTCATCACTCTCCCTTGAGATTCTAGGCTGCTGTGCTAAAATGTCATACCAAAAGACAACCAGCATTTTAGATCCAGATGGCTAAGTCCCACCACAAGAAAACAATATGTCTATCATAAACCACCAATTCTATAGCATTATTACTTACAGGGAATAATGAGTAAAATTCAACATAAAAAACTCAAAAGGATAATTAAACATTTTCAATGAGTATATAACATTCTCAGATGATAAAAATAAACAACTGAATAACCCAAAATGTATTTTGAAAAGACAGACCCGGGGAATTGGTTCTGTACCCACTTCTACAACACCCAGAGGAAACTCAATTCCCAGGTGCTCTGACATGTCCAACATCAGAGGGGAGGCCACAACATCTCCCCCAATACCTGGCATAACTGGGACCCCGAGGATGCATGACACAGGAATCCCCACCCAACCGTAGCCATAGAGACCTTCTGGTTTGAACCTGTGCCCAGAGACCTGGAGCTCTGGCTATGCACTCACTCCTATAATACTCAACTCTCCTGGGTGCTCTCACAAATCCAGGATCACTGGAGCTCTGACACATCTAAGATCACAGTTGAGGCCACAACAACTATCCCAACACCCAGCGTAACTGGAACCCCCACAGAAACCAGAATCTCAGGAGTTCAGACATACCAGGATTTCAGGATCCCAGAGGCAGCTTGACTCCCCGGGACCTACACACCAAGGATCTCAGGATCACAGGATCACACAATTACAGGAAGAGAAGAACAAGCAAACAAAAAAAATGGGTAAAGTAAATGATACCAGGATGGTTAGTCAAAATAGATCTAAGAAGACAAAATTAATCACCTAACAGAATTTAGTACATAACATCCTATTATAAATGGATATTAATGGTCTTGGTTTAATGATAAAGACACATAGATAGGACAGTTAAATCAATGTTTGGTTGCTTCCAGGAAGCACATCTACTGTCAAAGGTAGAACCATCTGAGTGTATAAAAAGAAATTCAAACAACTGGAACTAGAACACAAGAGGACAGCTATTTTAATGTTAAACAGGTTAGACTTCAAATTAAATTAGTCAGAAGAATAAGGCATTCAATTGACACAGAGTAAGAGAATAACTCACCAAGAAGTTATCACAACTCAAAACATAGATTGTCCAAACACTGATGTTTCCAATTCCATGAGCAAATACTACCAACTATAAAGTCACAGTTTAACCGCAGCATAGTAATGGTGGGAGAACTTAATACTACACGAAGATACACACTTTATCCAGGCAAACAACCCTGAATTCCTGGAGTTAAAGGAAAACATAAAGCAAATGGCCTTAGTGAACATCTCTAGAACATTTTACCCAAACAATAAAAAAAATATGCCTTCTTATAGCAGCTCATGGAACTTCCCCCCAAAATGGCCATGTATTAAGAGACAAAGACAGTAGTAACAAATACAGGGGATTAAAATAATATCCTTATTCTATCTGTCCACAGTAGAATGAAACCAGATACTAAAAGGGAAAGAAATTACAGAAAGCCTACAAGCTCATGGACCTTAAACAACGTATCTTTAAATAATGGGTCACTGATTAGTTAAGAAGGAAATTAACAACTTCCCGGAACTGAATGAAAATGATAATAATATATGAAAATCTATATGATATAATGAAAGTAATCCTAAAGAGAGAATTTATTCCCTTAAATATGTACAACAAAAAATAAAGAAATTTCGAGTAGTTTAATGATACATAATAATTCCTTGGGGAAAGTACTCGCAAAGTAGTACATAAGAAGAAACAATATGAGTGCAATGATGAAACAGAAATGAAAAAAGTCAGTACAAAGGACCAATAAATCAAAGAGTGAGCTCTTTGTAATGATAAAGAATATCAACAAACCCAGCACATTGCTCAAACCTCATCAGATAAGTGTATTCTTGCAGTAGAGGGTAATTAACACAGAGATCCACAACTGGAGAATGTATATACAGTGAAAGACCTTGGATCTCTTAGTCCTCAATGGGATTTTTTAAAAATCAAAATCCTTTCCTTAAGCCTTGGGATCTATGAGGAAGGGGAGGCACAAAGATGGCGAGAACATTGAATTGGAACTATACAATCCAAAGATTCAAAATAATCCAATTCAAAGAAGTACTACATGATGCCAAGGTAACAAGATCTTCCGAAAACAGGACAGGTATACATGTGAACTCACAGATATTTGACAGCACACTCAAGAGTAAGTTCAAGCCAGACACAATACCAACAGGGGGAAAGACATATGCACAAAGTCCTACCCTTAATGAAGATGCTGTCTGCAACTTAGACCTGCAGGTAAAGGAACAAACCCATTTTCTCCTATGGAGAGACCACTCAGAAGTAGTTGACCAATGCCAAAAGCATACACATATGTTTTCTTTGTTGTACATATGGCATTTTTGTCCTTTTTGGTTTTGTTTGGTTTTGTTGGTTTATAGACTTTTTAAAAGAGAAAAGTAGATATGGATTTGAAGGGATATGGAGATAGGGAGGATCTGTGAAAAAATTATTCTTTCCTAAATCATAAAAGCCCAGATAAAATAATTAACTGCAGAATTCTACCACATCATCAAAGAAGTAACAATAACATAACTGAAACTATACTATAAGAAGGAAGTAATATTTCAAATATTTTCAGAAAGCCACTTTACCCCTGATTACAAAGCCAGATAAAAAACATAATAATACCAATGAAAAGAAAATTACAGACCTCTTTTTATGATGAAGAGAATTCACAGTAAAATACGGACAAGCAGGATTTAAGATCCCATCACAAAGTTCATTCATCAAGATCAAGTTTGCTTCATTCTGGGGATCCAGGGAGGCTTAACACACATAAATCAATAAATATAATACACTGAATAAATGGATTCAAGGACATAAATCACACAAGTATCTCTATAAATGCTGAAAAGCTATTTAACGAAATTCAACATCCCTTCTTGCTAAAAAGCCACCGAGAGGCTAGAGATGAGGTATCATCCTTCAAACCAATAAAGGCTATACATGATAAATCTATGTCCAACACCACACTAAATGGATGAAAACTTAAGAGCCTTCCCACTAAAGTCAGGAAAGGACAAAGGTTTCCATTCACACTTCTCCTATGTAGTATAGTGTTTGAAATCTTCGGTAACACAGGAAGAGAGGAAACATACGGGAGGCAATTAGTAAAGAAGCTAAAGGATGCCTATTCAAAGATGGTATGGTTGCATACATCAGAAAGGCACAACCAAATCTTTTCAATTCATGAATAATTTCACCAAAGTAACCAATCCAATTTCAACACAAAATTATAGTCTTTCTATATACCAGCAACGAGAAATCGGGAACTCTGTCCCATGCATAATAGCCATAAAATAATACTTAGGAATATATCATGGAGACAAATAACCTTTGCAGTAACCATAGTAGTACACTGAGGAAAGAAATTTAAGAAGACATTAGAAGTTGGAAAACTCTTCATAATTATTCATGAGAAGAAAATAACATTTAAAAATTGGTCATCATACCCAAAGCAATCCACAGATTCATCATAATCCAATTCAAGTTACCTTGGACATTCTTCACAGACTTAGAAAAAAATCTTAAAACTTATGTGGAAGCACAAAACATCAAGAATAGCCAAAGGAATTCTGATGTGGGAGACTGCTGTGTGGGTAGCATTACCACATCTAATCTAATGTTATACAGCAGAAACAGAATAATCCAAATAGAAGCTTCTGGTACAAAACAGAAACAGAAGACTCTGACGTAAGTTCATGCAACTACCACTATCTTTATCTTTGACAAAGAAGCCAGTAATGCACATTAGATAAGAAACAGCATCTTCAATGAATAGTGCTGAGGAATCTTGACATCAACACGAAGAAGAAAGAAACTAGATCATTGCCTATTAGCCTTAAACAAAACTCAACTTCAAAAGAATCATGGACTTCAGCACAATACCAGATACTCTAATTGTTGGAGAAAAAAGCAGGGAGCACATTTCAAGTTATAGGTATGTAAGGAAAGTTTCAAAATGTAATGATAAGAGCAAGTAAGAGCTCTAACTGGACAAGTGAAGTCTCATGAAATTAAAAAGCTTCCGTGTACAGAGAAAAAAAATCAGTAAAGTGAAAAAGCAGGTATTGGAGGAAATCTGAAATGGGATTACTATCTACGATATTCAAACAACTCAAAAAACTAAAGACCAGGGAAACAAATAACCTAATTTAAAAAAAGAGTATATTAATAAATGGAAGAATCTTTTAAAAATTAAAGAAAGAAGAAGGAGAAAGGGAGCAAGAGACAAGGAGAAAAGGAAAAGGAAGAGGAAGAGGAAGAAGCAGATGCAGATGAAGATGCAGAAGCAGAAGGAGAAGAAGGAGAAGAAGCGATAAATCTAGGAAATATTTGTCAGAAAATTATTCAACATCCTCAATCATCAAGGAAATGCAGATCGAAATTTCATTAAGAGTCTGTCTCAACCCATTGAGAATGGACATCACATGCTGCTGTGGATGTGGGGAAAGGAAATCCCATTTACAATAGGAGTCCAAGCTAGTGGAGCCCCTCAGGAAATCAGGCAAGAGGTTTTCCAAATCTAGAAATAGGTTTACCAAGAGACCTAGATATACCCAAAGGATTTTTTTCCTTACTACACAGACATTTGCATATCAACACTCATTGCTACTTTATTTGCCATAGCTACAAAGAAAAATTTCCCTAAATTTTCATCAGCTGATGGATGAATAATGAAATTGTAATATCCACATGCAGTGCAATATTATTTAACTGTAAAGAAAATTTTAATTTTAAACTCTGCAGGCTAATTTATGGCACTGGAACGATTACACTGAGTGTAGTCACCCAAGTCCCCAAAGGTAACGTCTGAATGTTCTTTTTCATGTAAGAATCATAGCTTCAAAACTTTTGCTTTGTGTGTTTTACATGAAGCACCTGTGGAAGCTAGGGCATTAGAAATGGTCATTGTCAGGGGCAATGTATTCACAGGAAGGGGAGTAATGGAGTATCAGTGAAATGTAAGTAGGTTAGGGGAATCTGAATGTAGAAGGATTCAAAGATGTTCTAAAATAAGTGTATGGGAAATTGTATGGGCCAGGAAAAGGCATTAACAAAATGAAGGGTGCGTTAAGAAATTTCTTGGGCACCTATGATATTATAATCCAAGTTGTTTTTAGTAAGAGGCCAGGAATTTAAAAGAGGACAAAGAGTTGGGAGCATATGGAGGCGCTTCAAGAGAGGAAAGGAGAGGGTAAAATTATAATTATAATTTAAAAAATTATTAATTTAAAAAAGAAAAATGGAGTATATAGACCATATGTGATATGGGAAAGTGGGCACATACTGGGGGCTTAAGGTTTCAAGGAGTTGGAACAGGGTAGAGGAAATGAGGGATAAAATAAACTAATTAAATATGGAAAACCTTATGAAATCTCACTTATTGGTAAGCTAATTAGATGTGGTTGAATATAATCAAAGTATACTGTCAAAATTATCTGAGCCAATAAATGTGAGGAAAAATAAATAATTTTAAAAGACTTTGATGAAAAGTTCTCTGCGTTAGTGAACACTGCCAATCTATTGTCAATATTCCTTCAGCCTCTGCTCCATTTTTGTCCCTGCATTTCCTTTATGTAGGAACAAATCTGGGTTAAAAAATTTTGCGATTGGGTGGGTGGGCACATCCATCAACTGGGGACCATGCCTATCTAATGGAGGTGATCTCTCCAGGTTCTATCTCTCATTTGTTGGTTATTTCAGCAACATTAACTGAGCCCAGAGGACTATAAGGAAAAAAGAAAGATGTGGATTTGGGGATGGTACATATTAAAGAAGGGTTGGACATGGAAAGGAGGAATACATATTAACCAAATACATTATATCCTTGGGAAAAATTTGAAGGTGCTGAGCATGAAATTTCATGGGAGATTGCTTGCCTATCATATGCAAGGCAGGAAAGTCAACGTCCTGGGGTTTTCTTTATCTCACACATCTCTATCATGTGACTTTTATGTGTTGAGGAAGAGTCAGGACTGGTGTGGACAAACAGGGCACCAACAAAATAGTTATTCTACAGACATCTAACTTGGTGATCTGTGAATTACTGGGATATTGTAGAAACATGTTTGAGGGGTTACTTAGAGGAGATAGATGATTGACAGGAATCAGTCTCCATTGAAAAGCCCACTCAGACCTGAGGGAAAACTGGTGTAAGTTGTACAACTTACAAGGAGTTCCACTTCTCTCCTAAAATCGCTCCATTCCTATAAAAGTTCAGAAAGAGAAATTCTGAGCTTTGTAAGTTTCATGCGATTATTGGATTTATGACTTTGGCTTCCTGAGTCTTGTGAGCCACACCACATTTTGCATTCAGTAGTGGTTCCTGAACTCTTTGAAAGCCATGTGTCCTAAATCCTTTACCTTACAAATAATGGTAAAGATCATAGAATTGGATGACTACATTTATTTGTGTGTTGATTGAGAATAAAGTAATGTGAAACAATTAGTGTTTCTGATCTTTGCCTCTATTATTTCCAGGGCTAATTTCATAACAATACAGTGTAACTAGAGAAAACTTTATTCTTTAGCTTACAATTTACCACATAAACCAAGATATAGTAGTTCAATGTGTTACAGACAACATGGTATGTTTAGCAGGGAGAGTATATAAGAGGTCACTTTACTAATACTTCTTCTCTGAGGTTGGAGACTATAGTTGCTATTTCAGGATACTTGACCCAGAAATACATAAAGTTCAAAAAAATAAATTAAGAAATAATACGAATTTTTAAATTATTTAATTCAAAGTAAATGTCTCTTTCCTACTATGTTGTGAATATTTAAGA
Source organism: Rattus rattus (assembly GCF_011064425.1). Taxonomy (NCBI): domain Eukaryota; kingdom Metazoa; phylum Chordata; class Mammalia; order Rodentia; family Muridae; genus Rattus; species Rattus rattus. Next base: position 56,599,940 of record NC_046166.1, on the reverse strand, counting down.
TTTCATTCACTATCACTTAAAGTGATTTATCTTACCTCATTCAAAAATTAATTTTCCTTCCTTGGCCTTGGCTTTGGCCTTGTGACTGTCTATACTTCTTTATAGATTTGAAATAAGATAGGGATTTGTATACACACAATAAGAAGCTACATTCCTGACAGCAAAGAAACTCCAGAAACAAGCTAATCGGTATATGTCACTGCATCTTGCATACATTGATTTTATTTTTAATTTATGTTTGAGACGCAGTCTCACTATGTAACTGTCCTGGAACTCAATTTGTAGATCAGATCGTCCCTCAACTCACAGAGATCCACCTGCTTCTATCCTTAGATCTTGTATTGAAAGTGTTTAGCACTTAGTATAGCTATTTTATTCAAATAAAAAATAAATCAATGGGCCCATACCTCAAAGAATCTGCAAAATTTCCTGTTAAGGCCATACTGACGAGTGCACTATGTATGCATGAGAATTAGTTCTGCTAATGGATGATGTCAAATTGCTTCCTTGAGTTCTTAGGTTCAATTCAACTGATATATATATCATATATATATGATATCATATAATATCATATATATCATATATATATATATATATATATATATATATATATATATATATATATATATATGAATTCCTGAAATCCCCTTGGGGACTTTCTGCTATCTAAAGCAGGAGTTCTTTTAATTTCTTCTCTAGCAAGAGAACTTTACTAGACTATCTATCTAGATATGTAGTACAATGCCATTAAAAGGTAATTCCTATGAGATACCCCCTGTTTTAAAGAAGGGTTGCTGCATAATCCTTATAACACAAAATCACACCTACTTATAATTTGCCATTTAATTTCTTTAGCCTACTTGGAGCTGAGAGCGCAGTCATTGCATTAGCATTCAGGTAGCTGATTGCACTTCAGGCTTTCTTCTCCTCTAATGATTTCAGGTAATAGAGAGGTAGAAGAGAATATGATTAATGGCAGAGAATCATTTCAGCACTTCAGAGTTTATTAATCAAGTGTGTGATACACTGGGACTCTAACTGCAATGCGAAACTGCAGGTGCTCATGTGACATTTCTAAATGAGTCTTAACACATGCAAATCCACTGTATGGGAAGACATAGATCTAAATGATGACAGACTGACTCGGAGGCCATTTGAGGGCTGCTCATAGGTTGTTAGAATTTATTCTTAAGTCATTTAGACTTTATTCCCCACTGGGGCCTGAGAAAAGATATTCCCCATGTTCGAGATCCTGTAAGGCTCCTTGTTTCATTTTGTTTAGCATCCTTAAACACAAGTCACGAGGGAAGCCATGTTGATGCAATTGAAAATAAATAGAGAATACATGCAATTGAATGGCTTGCATTCTTGCTGCATAATGTTGATATGATCATCCTTGTCCCAGTAAGAAAAAGTTGTAAGTTGCTGATAATTCTGCACGTTGTGCTCAAAAGACTCTCGTCGAAATGTTGCCTCAAGGGGGCTCCTCACCAACTTCCCCAGCAAGTTATTTTTAGCTTATTCAATTTTGTAGTGATCAGGGTAGATGAGTTCAAATCCCTTGTTAATTCATGGCTCAGAAAAGCAATTTTGAATATCTGTTGGTTTTCCAACAGTTCTTTAGGGAAGGAGAAGACCTTAAGAGTCCTGTCCTATGCAGCTGAGGGTCAGTGCTATATTTTCTTTAGGGGAATCTGAGATACAGAATACTCAGCATAAAGCCAAAACCAAGATATGTACTAATATGACCTAAAGCCAACATATTTGCTAGATTTCTGAAATTGGAATTTTGCTCCTTTTCTTTAGTTGAGGATGAGAAAAAAAAATTCTCAGAAGAAAATTTTATTAAACAAAATTAAAAAAAAAAACTTGGTCTTAAAGCTAATTCTGAAGGTCAAGATAGAAATGTTATTTTAAGCCCATTGTAACATTATCAATCACAATAGATTCTGATGCCTTAAAACTGAATTTTAGTAGTAAAATTAGTGTGATATCAGCATGCTGTGCCTGTGTTACTTAACTTCTTTGTGGAAACTAGTTCTTTGCTTGGTTTGTTTGTTATAAGTTTTGTTTTGTTTAGCTTTACTCTACATTGTGAGTAAACACATAGTCTTGTTTAATAGTTTAGGCTGGCCCTAAACTCTTAGAGGTACACTAGCCTCTTTTGGTAAATACTGGGATTAAAGATGTACCATCACATCTGTCTGTTAAGTTTTAAAGAAAATGTTTACCCTTGGACTGTTACTGTCAATAAAACATTGGATTCTTGATTATCCGGATTTCAATCCCATGTGTACATTGAGAATGTCCAAATAAGAAGAGCTCAATACGTGCAAGGAAACACACTGAATCAAGTCTTTTGTTTACAATTTTAAAAGAGCTTGCCTCAATGTTGGCTTTATTCCTGTGGGTCAATCCTATATGCAGAGAATCCTATTGAAAGAGCAGAACCAGGCATTTTCCAAAATAGTTTTCCATTTGGCTTCATTTGTTTGTTTATGGAAACAGAATCTCATTATATACAAAAGGATGAACTTGAATTCATCATCATCATGTCTTAGCCTCCAATTCTGTGAATATAGATATGTCCTACCGTAGGTGGCACTTTGGTCTCATTCTTACTGAATTTTGATATTGAGCTGTTTTCCAATGTTTCCTTCATTTTCTTCAAAGCCAATTCCAACTAACTTCCCAAGCCCTTTATAATCTGACATCTATTTTATTATGAATTATTAATCACTAAAGAAAAATGGGTGTGCTTTAGTTTCTTAGTAAGTGACACAAATGTATCATTGAAAATAGACTTTAAAGATGAATTCCAAAGTCAAAGTCTATTAGAAATTGTGAAAGAGAATGAATGTCCATTTCAACAAAAGGTTCCTCCCATCTTACTCTCTCACAGTGCACGGTCTGTTATGGACCTTGGGTGGTTCCTCTGCATTAGTGGACCTCAGTCAAGACTCCCTCAACATGGATTACATTAAAAGGGAAAGAGAACAGAAGTGAGAATAAGTCAAGGTCACTGAGAGAAATCCCTATGAACTGGGAATTTGACTGTTCTTTGTATGAACTCATTTCCTGAGAACTATCATCTTCCTTAACCATTTCTTTTCTCAACGTTTCCCTTTCTTGATGAGCAGCCAATGCATACAATAAGAGTCTTGCCCGGTCTTCATCCTCCTGCATCATGAACCTTTGGGACGTTATTCCTTCTTTTGTGGGAATACAAATGTGCTTTACTTCCTATTACACTTCTGTGGCAGGTGAATAAGGGAGGTTAGGCAGCATCTGTCTGGATTTCTGGGGCTGAATATTATGAGCAGCTGTTGCAGCAGGTCTGGAAGACATGCTTATGATATCAAAATGGGAATGCGAATAGCACTTCTCCAGATCCTGAGAGACCTCAGAGGTGGGGATTCTGAACTAAGTGACATTAAGCCTGCACTGTATAGACTGAGGAGCAATAAATCTCAAGGTTCCTTTTTCCCAAAATCTCTTCTTTAGTAGAATTTAATTTTATTTGTTTCATCACAAGCCAGAAATAAAATTAGGAAATAAAATTCAAATTAACTAATGATATAGTTTCTTGTTATTTGCACATATTGAATATTTGGCTTCTTCTTCTTCTATAGCAAAGCAGTATCTCAAATTATATTTTTAGTTTTGTGAATAAAAATATTAGTCCAGGCCTGATAGCTCATAACTATAATCTCCAGCAGTCCAGAAGGATCAAGTAAGCCTTGTTCAACTGTGAGTACAAAGCTGGGGCTCTATGGGACTCTGCCACAAACCAAACAAAATATATTATGGATAATAAATTCCAAAGTGTGTGCTGACACACAGAGTTCATTAGTAAGTGTTGACTTTAAAACCAAGCCTATTTTACAGATTTAAACTGAAAAAAATCACTTTAAAGAAACCAAATTGTGATCAAAAATATAAGTCCAAATTCCAAAATTTAAGGCTGTATCAAACATATAAAATGATAGAAAAAATCAAAGACAACAAAATTCTTGTAAATCATATGTGGCACATGATTGCACAGGCTGCAGAGATGGACAAAGAGAAGGAAAAGCATCAGAGGGGATCCTAAAAATGACCATGAGGCTTTTTTCCCTCCTGAACTGTAATTAAGTATTTATAATGTTCAACCTAATTTGTGTTACAGAAAGTTAGAGTCAACAAAAATGCTACATATCAAAATGTTTTAGCTTTAATAGGGGAAAATAAATGCAAGAAGGAAAATAACAAGGAGCGGGTCATTGGGACAATCATTCCATTAAAGTTTAAAGTCGCTGGAGTTTCAGAGCCAGATGACGATGAAAACACACAGTTAGATACTTTTTACACTATTCCAGACATTTTTACTGTATTCTTGGTAAGAAAGTTATCAAAATTTTCTAGATATTAATAAATTTAACCCAGGAACAATAGAATCTTATAAGTCATTAAATATTATGTTAGGAAATTGATGCAGACAGTTTATTTGGATCTAAATTCTTACCAATAGCCTTTAAATTAGATAGGTAATCTTCTAGTTTATTTCATTTTACACGAGCAATAGCAATATAATTGCATCTTGGTTAGTGTTTTATTACTGTGAAGAGATACCACGACCAAGGAAACTTATAAAACATTATATGAAGCATTTACATGGTTGCTTGCTTAAGGTTTTGTTAAAGAGTTATTCCATGATCATCATTGTTGGAAACATGGTGGTAGACAAGAAGGCATGGAACTAAAGAAGTAGTTTGGAGATAGATAGATAGATAGATAGATAGATAGATAGATAGATAGATAGATAGATAGATGATAGATAGACAGATAGATGATAGGTGATAGATAAATGGAAAAAAGTAGACATAGATGAGATAGATAGATCATAGATGGATAGATAGATAGATAGATAGATAGATAGATAGATAAGCTTATACCTTTAAAACCTCAGAACCCAACCACAATGACATGCCTCCTTCAATAAGTCTACATCTCCTAATCTTTCCTAAACAGTTTTATCAACAGGGAACCAAAAATTCAAATATATGAACCATGGAGACAATTCATATTAAAACTACTCCAAAGAGTCTTCTACTGTTTGCACTGATCTTCATGAATTGAAGCCCCTCTGAAATAGAGATATCCCAAGGACACTTAAAACCACGTTAAATGAAAGGATATAACCAATATTTCCACGGGGAGGAAATACAGAATCAGTAAGTCAGAAGATGCTCAATGTCATCAAGTCTGTAAGAGAAAGAGGAAGGAGATAGATACTTAGGTACCACCCACATATGACAGAGATAAATAAGTGAAGGAGAGAGATTTTCCTATAATAGAGCCTAGATTTCCTAGTACATAAACATTCATAAACATGAAAAACAGCCCAAGAGGAAGAAACATAGTTGTCAATGTGAATTTCAGTGAGATATTGCCAAACAGTGAGCTTTGCTTTGGTGCTTGGCCAATAGTCTCCATTACTTTCTGTTACAGAAAATAGAAATTTGGACTAAGAGAGTTGCAGTTTTCCAAGGCTTTCCATCTTTCTGTTTACATGTTCTTTCATATTATGGACAGTAGTCATCTGACTCAGTAAAGGAAATTCCAGGACTACTGAAGAAACTATTGGTCAGTTTTATAGATGAACAAGTCTTCATGTTCTTTTCCTCTCTACTCTCCACTGAGGGTTAACCCTCTCATACTCTCCTAAAAAAAACTGCATTCAGAAGTAATTCTGCTCAGTAAAAAGCTGTTTATTTTGTTACACATTGATTTCTCATATTACTGTGGTCACTCAATTTAAAACAAGACAAGGTAGTGTGTGTCTAATTCAATTTGAAGCATATAGAGAATGAAATTTCACAATGATACCATCACACTGTTTCACATGCTTGCTTAAATTGTTAATTTAAGGGCCTAAATTCTACATTATTCCATGTGGACTCACACTTTCATCACATAATATGTGATGGAATAAGTGTGTGTGTGTTCGTGTGTGTGTGTGTGTGTGTGTGTGTGTGTGTGTGTGTGTGTTATAATTTGAACATTGTTTTCTTCAATGAACTGAGAAAGAATTGGCCAATCAGGCAACTTAAATTACTAAAGATAACATGAAATTAATGTTCTCCTTGGGCTACTTCTTTCTGAATTATACTTCTATCTCTGCCTGTAGAAAAGGAAAAAAGAAAACAAATTCCAAACTCTACAAGCTCAGCCCTGGAATGCTCAGCATAAACTATGACATCCTCCTTTTTCTTTTATAACCAACTGAGCATGTAAAATGTTCACACTGAGGAAATGTGCCTGAACAGAAGTGAGTTCCCAAACTACATTTCTATTCAGGATTGGAGATGCCTATGCCGTAATTAGTTCTGCATACCATGTTTCTTGTCAAACAAAGTTTAGAGTCTACTTCAAAGTCTACTACAGAGCACCTAGAAAGGTTTCTGTGAATGAACATCTCCCTGTCTTAGAACTGCCAGTAATGGGCACTTTCTCTATAGAAGCACAAAATTACAGGATTATTATTATTATTATTATTATTATTATTATTATTATTATTATTATTATTATTATCATCATCCCAATCACTGCCCCACCTCCTGGTCCTCTTCTCACAGAGTCCTATCTCCTCTCCTCCTCTAAGAGGATGGACACACCCCTGGATATCCCCGACCCTGGTATATCAAGTCTCTGTAAGGTTAGGCTCATCCTCTCCTATTGAGGCCAGACAAAGCAGCCCTGTTGGGGAACGGATTCCATAATCAGGCAGGAGCTTTAGGGAAAGCTTCCAATTCAGTTATTGGTGGACCCTCATGAAGACTGATTTCCATGTCTGCTAGATTTATGTGAGGAGCTTTGGTCCAGCCCATGTATGTTCAGTGGTTGCTGGATCAGTCTCTGGGAATTCCCAAAAGTTGAGGTTAGTTGGCTCTGTTGATCTTCCGGCGTAATTCTTATCTCCTCCCATGCCTTCATTTCTCCCCTCACTTTTCTGTAAGAGTCACTGACCTCCTAACGTGCATTTTCAATCTTACTCTGAACCACAGGGCAGGGAGTAAAGCTTAGTAGCAACCACAACACACATCTCTTCCTAGTTCCGGAACACTTTGTAACGTAATTAAGGGAAACATAAATAATAAGAGCTGTGAACACCCAGAAATTTTCCAAAACACCTTTTTTTATAAGCAGAATAACAATCTTGACCATATAGAAGCAGAAACCAGTGTTTTTGTCTTCATATACACCATAATCAAGTTGAGATGTGTGCAGTAGAGAAGTGAGGAAGTTCATTTCTGTTCCTCTTACATAGCTTCATCTGTGAAAGAATAACCCTAGATCTGCCAGTTTATCATCTGTAACTGAGATTACAGTGGTTAATCTTACACCTTAGAAGTCGATGTAGAAAACAAACCTTTAGAGAGGATGGATTACAATAGCTCTTAGCTGAAATTTCTTGTTTCTATAATCTGCGAAAATAAGTTTGTATCACCTAAAAGTCTAAAGGTTTGACTAGCTTGTTCTGCGCGCCTTTCCCATTTTATCCGATCTCCACATTCCTCAGTAGTCCAAACTTCATTCTCATTCTATCTTATCTCACTATTATAATCACCCAAACCTAGCCTCGGACATCGAAGCAGGTAGAGTATGAGGTGTATGCTGACAACTGGTCCATTCTTCACCTTTTAAAGCAAGACAAAGGGAATTCGATAGTGGCCAGGTGAACAGTAAATGACTAGTAAAGAAAAATGGATTCAAAATAGTTTGATCAATAGTTTCTTTAAAAGAGTTTTCATACATTTTTCTTAAAAAAAAAGTCTTCACAACTTCTCAGATGTGAAGAACAAAGTTCAAAAACCAGGAATTATTAAATCATTCTGTGTCCATAACTATGGGTTCTTTGAAATATTCCAAAAGTTTTAAGATTTTAATGGTTTAAATTCCTGACTAATTTCTGTAGTTTGAACTATATAAAAAGCTAAAGATGGCTCCTATTAAATTTTTGTCATTATTCTGCTCACGAAGCCTTCAATGGTTCTCTGTTGCCTAATTAATTAGATACAAGTTCCTAATACAAGATACGAGTTGCAGAATATGTAGCTTTTTAACGCCATTTACACCTGATACTGCTTTCTTATCTCACGCTCTAAAGTGCCGGGACTTTTGCCACCGATCCATGGCTGTCATTCACCTCTTTCCTTTACTAATCCCTATTCCTCAGCTTTGATTAGGCTCCCATAAACCTTCTCTATTCTCCCAAGTCTTTATATTCCTTTTTCACAACTACAATGTTATCTTCTCTGTGGTTCAGGTCTGTATCTTCCTGTGATCTCTGTTCCATCCTTCAATGAACTTCGACTACCTTTTACATCACTAGATGGGACGGACTTCTTACTGTTTTATTTTTCTATTTCCCTCCGTTAATGTGTAAGGGAAAATGTGGTCACTTCTTAACTACATTTCTTCTTTTTTTAAAAAAATGATTTATTTAATTATTTATGTATATGAGCACATGGTCACTGTCTTCAGAAACAGAAGAGGGCATCAGATCCCATTACAGATGGTTGTGAGCCACCATGTGGTTGCTGTGAATGAACTCAGGACCTCTGGAAGAGCAGTCAGTGCTCTCAACCTCTGACCTATGCCTCCAGCCCTTGACTACATTTCTTCTAGGGCTATCCTCACTGTCAGTATTGAATCAGTTAAAATTAAGACATAATGTTGGGCTTGGTGTAGTCTTTTGTTGACTTGAGTTTGTCATCTGTCATTCAGAACACTTAGTATTTTCAGAACACACAACCATTTGTCAGCCTTTTTTTTTATGAACAGTGATTATTTGTATAACATTCTGAAAGAAATACATCAATGAACAAAGTGATACAGGTAAATGGCTGTATGATACTGTAACAAAATATTGTTGACCAAATGATAAAAATTGATCAATTCTAAGGCTGTATCAACATGTTAGCCTTCTTGATATCACAAATATTCCTTTCCTATCTTTTATATACTTAGAGTTCTAGTCATACAGGGGCTAGAAATAATCATGCTCTATGAATATGTACTTTCCTACTGCTAGCCTTACCCTCCATCTCTATTCCTTACACCAGCCTTATCTCTATTCTGCAGGTACAGTGCACAACACTTGTGTTTGCCTTGGGATTGGTAAAATTTTCCTCTCTACTTAACTTGCTATTTACCCTCCATTTCCCATGCCATGTGACTTCAAATAGGCATTTTCTACCACTTTATTCTGGAGGCTGCCCATAATTCCTCATCTCCATCTCCGATGTCACTATTTACGCTCATCATTATATAGCATCACACTTTTCACTGATGTATTAGTTTAGCAAGCTGGAATCTAAGTTGCATGAAGGCAAGGACGTAAAATTGTTCGTTTAATCTAAATATCAAAATGTAGTACATGAAAAAAGTCCAGTTAATATTTATTGAATGAATGAATGAATGAATGAAGGAAGGAAGGAAGGAAGGAAGGAAGGACAAAAACTAATTTACAAAGGATTCCATCAGAAATAGTGTGCTTCACTTTGCAGAAAACAACATTGGATTAGAAGGTAGGATGTCTGAATTCTAATTCTTATTAGTCTGCCTTTAACTGAAAATTAGACCAAGTTAATGGCCTATTTCTCCAAATTTTAAAATTGAGATTACACTAAAAGTACACAAACCTTTTTACCTAATCTTACCATTCTATGCTCTTTATTAACTGCTCCTTCCTGAGCTGGTATCTTCCTGTACAATGAAACTAGTAGGCTGCTGGCCTTCACTGGGCAGGGGAGGCAGGAGAGAGTCTACTATCAAAAAGAATTGTGACACAGACAAGAAGTGACCAGAATTCACCCTGGAGCTGTTGATATGTGTGGAGCAGCCTAATGAAATGACAGCTCTTGTTTTGTAAAGCAGCTAATGGTCTTAACAAGAAACACAGTTTCCATGCAGGAACACTAACAGTCCACATAATGAGCCTTTAACTCACTCACCGTGGCTGTCATATCCTCAGAATGCATTTGTTGAAAACCCTATTGATACAAATGCTTAATAAATTCAATAATCTTTTAACTAAGTGCATTAGAGTGCTGAGCGCTGATCTTACTGGATCATATTGGTTGTACTTAAGCCATTACAAATGCAGCAGATGTTCCAAGGAGGGGAGCAAGAATAAGGAGCTAGAACGAATTGTGTGCCTTTCTGGACTAGAACGGGACCATGGACCTAACTGTAAGGCAAAGCCAATTACAAAATCCATTTAAGTGTAACAGATGAAGGTCTGAAAGACTAAACTATTAATTAAGGGCAAGAGAATTAAAATGGAAAAGATGACCATTTAGCCTTAGACCAGTGATGCATACCTGCTGGCAACTAAACTGGCAATCAAACTTTGGGATGGAGACCTTGATAAAACTCTGAAGTACTAAGAAAAGGCTAGAGCAGGAGAAGGGTAGTCAAGCATCCCAACTTTCAGTGATCTCTTAACTTCATAGCTTGTTTCCAAGACCAAGGATTTCTTATTTTACTTTATTACTGCACCCATATGGACCTAAAACTTTAAAACATAAAAGCATCCTTTTTCCAAGGCAAAATCAAATGAAGGGTGGTCTGAACATTCAAAGCTAAAATTCTCACATTAGCCTCCTAACCATGTTTATAAGACATGGACACTTCAGGGTTGGGGATTTAGCTCAGCGGTAGAGCGCTTGCCTAGCAAGCGCAAGGCCCTGGGTTCGGTCCCCAGCTCCGAAAAAAAAGAAAAAAAGACATGAACACTTCAAGGCAGGATTCCCGACACACCCACCTCTTCTGTCCATCTTTCTCCTGTGGATGTTTCCAGTTACCCTGGCAATACTGTTCTTCTCATTGGTGTTTAAATTCTTGATACTTAAGTTATCACAGCTACATCAGAAACCATAACTGTCTTCTATGGTACTTCTTAAAAATTAATATCAATGCATTAATATTGGGTATCATCTGCATGCTATTCCCTCCCCAACAATTCTGTATCAGCCCCTCCTGACATTTTTTTCAACTTATTAAAAAAAAAAACCACATTGAGTTTATTTAGTCCTATATGTAAATTCACGGGAGTAACTTCTCAAAGCTTTCATTCCTGAAGGAAATGGATCCCCTCTACCACAGTGGCCATTATTCACCAATAATTTCTCAGGCAAGAATAGGATTTCATGAGCCCTTTCCTCAACCATGGTGGGACTACAGGCTGGCTTTAACTTCTGTAAGCCTTATACATATAATCCCAGCCACTGTAAGCTCATGTGCAGACTGTGCTGTCATGTCTGCCGAATATTGTTTCATTGTAAATGTCTACTCCCTCTGCTATTGCAGTCTTTCTACCTGCTCTTCTGCTATAACACCTGAACCTCATTAGGAGATGTTAGAGAAAGTGTCCCATGAAAATTGAGTATTGCATACTCTAATTCTCTGCATGTTGACATGTGGGGCTGTGCACTGATTGGTATCTACTACAAAAAAAAAAAAAAGAAGCTTCTCTGATGAGGGTTGAGGGAATCATTTATCTATAGGATCAGAACAAGAACTTTAGCTCTCCCCATTGTCAGGACAGCAAGACAGTTGTCTCCTACAGGCTTCCTCTCTGACCCCATGCCTTTGCCTCAGCTACCAAAATCAGAGGTATATTCTCCTGGAAACCCACTTAGCCACACTGACCAGGGACCATTTCCAGTATATTAATTCCTTCTGTGCAGCAGACAACCTCTAGGGGTCTGCATTCCTACCTTTTTCTGCCTCCAGGAGACTTCACAGATCCTAGTAGCAGTCCTTCCTTCCTGAGGATATTCTGAGACCATCTCCTTCTAGCCCATCTCAAATCTTTCCTGTCAGTTTCTGACACAGAAACCTTCCACCTGAAACCCTCAATTGGCCTTTCCCGGCAGGAATTTAGAAGAATCCCTATCAGCAAATACATATCTACCGCACACTCCTCAGAAACAAAGAGGACAACCAGAAGCAAGAAATGCAAAACTGACCCTATAAAGGCAAGACCAGATATCAACACCATAATTACATTCATCCCAAACCCAGATGCGGAGATTCCCAAATAAAGACACAATCTATAACAGTCAGATCAATATGTCTTCACTAGTGAAACTCTACTATAGCAGGTCCTACAAATGCAATATAACTGAAGCACAGAACAGGGACTTCAAAATAGATATTATGAATATGGTCAAGGGCCATAAAGAGGATTTGAATAAATCCATAAATGAAATATACAAAAACACAAAAAACAGGAACAAAACAAAGAAAACTGACCAAGGGATAAAAGAGGAAGTCAATAAAGAATGCCCAGTGAAGTAAAACTGGAAAGGAAAAACCCAAGAACTCAAGTAGGAATCTCAGAGGGAAGCATGACAAACAAAATACCTGAGATAGAAAAGGGAATCTTGGGCATCGAAGACAAGATATATCAGTGAAAGAAAATGTTAAATCTACAAAGATCCAGGCACAAAATACCAAGGAAATTGAGACACTATGAAAAAACTAAACCAACAAATGATAGGAATAGAGGGGGGAGGGAAAAAGCCAAGGTCAGAGACTTATAAATGCTGTCAAAAAATAATATAAAAAATCTACCTAACCTAAAGATGGAAATGCATATCAAAGTACAAGAGGCATATATAACACTAAACAGACTGAACAAGAAAAGGAATTCCCCTTTGTTCATAATAATGAAAACACAAAACATACAGAATAAATAATCATACAAGATGCAAGGGGAAAAAGGCCAAGTAACATATAAAGGCAGACCCATTAGAATAGCATCTGACTTTTCAATGGAGACTATAAACTTCAGAAAGGTCTGGCATGGGGGCTGTTCTAAAAGCTCTAAAGAGACTACGGATACCATCTCAGAACACGATGTCCAGTCAAACATTCAATTACAATCGATGGAGAAAGAAATTTAAACAATATTTACGTATAAATTCAGCTCTACAGACTACACTAGAAGGAAAACTTCAAGATAAAGAGATTAACTGTATCCAGGAAAACCCTTAAAATGAATAATCACAGAACAGTAAATATAAAAGAGGGGAACCCATCCAAAAGAATCAAAATACATAACCTGATCATTCTTAGCATCAAATATCTCAACTTGCCAATAAAAAGATGCAGACTGAAAGACTGGACTTAAAAACGGGATTTGTCAAAATTTGACAGTACTTTGTCAAAAAAAAAAAAACCCATATCATAACATCAAGGATACACATTACCTTTGGAAAAATGACAGAAAAAGAAAGTTCAAGGTAATGGACACAAGAATCAAGCCAGTGTAGTCATTTTAATATCTGACAAAATAGACCAAAGCAATACTAATCAGAAGAGAGAGAAAAGGACACTATATACCCATCAAAAGAAAAATACAGCAAGCAAACATTTCAATTTTAATCATCTTTACATCAAACATAAAAGTACATTAAAATAAAATTACTAAAACTAAAAATCACATTTCAATTCTCACAAACTAATAATGGGAGACATCAATAACCATTCTTGCCAATAGATAGGTCATCCAGACAAAAGCTAAACAGAGAAATAATGGCACTAAATGAAAACATAATCCAAAAGAACTTGAGGTCTATTTATAAAACATTTTACCCAAATACACCTCAGAAGCAAATGAAACTTTTGAAAAGTTCATCACATACTTGGACACAAAGCAAATCCCAACAGCTAGAATAAAACAGTAGTAACATCCTATATCCTGGATATCAATAACAGTAAAATCAATAGAACTATAAAAACTCGCAGAAACTGAGCAACTCACTACTGAATAAAAATATGCCAATGCAGAAATTAAAAAGCTAGAAAATTCTAAATGAAAACACAATATACACAAACTTAATGGATCGCAATGAAGACCGCTCTAAAAGAGAAATTCACAGTACTAATTTTCTATATAAAAAGTTGGAGAGATTTTATATGAGTAACTGAATGGCATACATGAGGGTCCTGGTAAAAATAATAACAATTAAGAGCAGTAGACAGAAAAAAATTAATTAAACCAGAGCTGAAATCAATAAATAGAAACAAATAAAAAACACAAAGAAAAAATGATACAAGGACTTGGTTCTTCTTGAATTCTGTAAGATTGACAAATTATTAACCAAAGTAACTAGAAAGCAGCAAGAGATGATATAGATCACAAATTTAGAAAGAAAAAGGGAGATATTAACAACAAACAGTCAAGAAATTTATAGAATCATAAGAATATACTTTAAAAACTTGTATTCCAACAAATTAGAAAACTTGAAATAAATAGATAATTTTCTTGATGTACACCACTCACCATAGTTATTTCAGGTCAGATAAGCATTGAAACAGACCTATAACCCCTAGTGGAATAGAAACAGTAATTAAAATCTCTCATCCATAAAATGCCTAGGGCCAGATGGTTTTAGTGAATAATTCTACTGCTCTCTCAAAAAAGGATCAACACCAATACTCTTGAAATTACTTTGCAAATTAGAAGCATAGAAAATATTGCCTATTTCTTTTAACTAAGCCACAGTTTTCTGCAACCTAAACAACAAGAAGACCCAACGAATAAAAAAAGTTATAGACTAACTTCTCTCATGGACATAGGTGCAAATGTTCTTAGTAAAACACTCACTATCTGAATACAAGCACACAAGTAAAAGATCATATATGCACCTACAATTGCCCTGTAGTAAGGACAGTGCCTCTCTAAGACAACTTTCACTATTGCCACTTCACTATACTTCCTCTCCAAATCCATGTCTTTTTTATCATTGTTATTAATAACCTCCAGAGTCATTTTAATGTTGCCTTGTGAACCAGGGTCTGTGGCCATCTACTGTGCCTTATGAGCAGGTGTCAATGACCATTCACTGACATCTATCAGCATCCACATCTGCAGAGGAGAGACATTCTTCCACTCTCTTTTTCTAGAGTCTTGCCTACCCAATCCCCGCCACTGGTTACTCTTTCTATCCTTCCCTAATAGCCATCTCACCAGATTTCTTACTTATTGCATTGTCCTATTTTTAATTACTTGATGGTAAAACATTATATCTAGATACCATTCTTGTTTATCTGAGATGGGTTAATTCTACCTTCCCAGAAAATCAGAAAGTATGATATAAATGCAATTAGTCCAATATTATGTTACACAACAAAAGGATAACCTGATGATAGTTTATTCTTGGGTGTTGAAGCTCAAGAACATGACAATAAACACCTTGATGTCCAAAGACCCTCTCTCGTAACTTACAATGTAATAGAACCTTACTAGGATGTGTTACAATGCTCAATTTAAGGCCCCGAAGTCATCTGCCTATGACTCTATTTACCTTAACATGGGAAGATCTTTCTGATAGGAGACACTGGCAAAGTCTTACAGGATTGTAAGCACAATTTTAATCTCTTTTGTGTGTTTCAAGCTATGGCAAAGTCTTGCAGAAATAAACATAATATAAATGAATAGTGTGGTGTAGGCATTAGCCGGATCTCTATTTATCCATAGACCTCATCATTTCATAGAGAATGAATTTACTCCTTTAAATTAATACACACACACACACACACACACACACACACACACACACACACACACACACTTGAAAAACATCGTGGCATGTGGAAAATTAATAAAAAAAGAAAAGAATAACTCACTTTGTTCTTATTGGTATTTAGATATAGGGAGAGTTTGCATGATGGGACACAATTATAGTCACTGGTACTCAGTAGGGTTAGGCCAAAGGACATAGAGTTTCTCATGGTTGGTCTGGGACACATAATGAGTTTATCATAAGCTTAAATGATGGAGAGAAGGTCTGTCTCAAAAACAAAGTACAAAAGCAATATCCTGCCAAGACTGAACCCCCAGTAAACGTGATTGTTGGGGGGAGGGTGGTAATGGGGGTAGGATGGGGAGGGGAAGCCCATATAGAAGGGGAGGGAGAATAACAATCAAAATGTAAATAAGAAATACTCAAGTTAATAAAGATTAAGAAAAAAAGAAACAGAAAACTAAAAAAAAAAAATAAAATCTCAAATACCTTTTATTTTTTCTTAGTTGAAAAAAAAAAGCAATATCGATATCATAGTAAACTGCATTCTTGGAATCTACAAAATCTGGGTTTAGATACCCAGTGCAGGAAAGAAAAATTAGGTGGAATCTTGTTTTATTAGGTGCTATGAAAAGTAAGTTGCTCACATTGCTATGGAGCTACAACTAGCGAAGTTTTCCTTTGTCACAATGTTTCAATGCCGAAATAGCTTAAGTTAACAAATTTGGAACACACACAAATAACACTTGGAACTTTACTTGTCCTAAACCAAGTCATCCTCCCTCTCCCACCCCCAACACACATAGAAATTGTATCCCCCACACACATATGTTTATTATATTCATTGGTTACTTTATTTATTAACATTTCAAATGGTGTCCCCACCTACAGACTGGCAGTGCCTGGAAGATTTGGTTGATATTGACTACAATAAAATGAGAGTTATCGTCACAAATGCCAGAACCAGCCCAACTGTGAAAGATTATCCTTTCTTTTTCTGGTTCTATAATTTTATTTCTTTTTCTCCTTTTTTTATTACTCATTTTATTTGTTTACATTTTAAATGATAACCCCTTCCCAGTTATCCCTCCACAAACCCCCCATGCCACTCCTCCTTTACCCCTCCCCTTTGCCTCTATGAGGGAGCTCCTCCACCGCTCACCCACTTCCGCTTCTGCTTCACTGCTCTAGCATCTCCCTACACTGGGGAATAAGCTATGGATCCCTCCATATATACCCTTTGGTTGGTGGTTTATTCTCTTGGTGGTCCAATAAGTTGAAATTGCTCTTTCTATGGGGTTTCAGTCCCCTTCAGCTCGTCAATCCTTCCCCTAACTCTTCCATTAGGGTCCCAGATTCTGTCCGATGATGGTTCGCTGTGATTATCTGCATCGGTATTGGTCAGGTGCTGGTAAAACTTCTCAGGGAACAGCCATACCAGGCTCCTGCCGGCAAGAGCTTCTTGGCTTCAGCAATAGTGTCTGGGTTTGATGTCTGCAGATGAGAGGGATCCCTGGTGGGGAAGTCTCTGAACGGCCTTTACTTTCTTCTCTGTTCCATTTTTTGTCCCTGTCTGTCCTTTGGACAAGAACATTTCTGGGTTAAAAATTTTGAGATGGGTAGATGGCCCCATCTCTCACCAGGGGGCTGTGCCTTTCTACTGGAGGTGATCTCTACAGGTTCTCTCTCCCCTTTGTTGGGTATTTCGGCTAAAGTCATCCCCATTTGGTCCTGGGAGCCTTTTGTTTTCCTGACATCTGGAACTTTCTAGTGACTAGCCCCAGTTCCCTATACCTCACTGCTACATATTTCTATTCAATTTCCTGACCCTCTGTACTTCTCTCCTGTCCCTTCCATTATCTAATCCTATACCCTTTTCCCCCTCCTCCTCCTCTCTCTCTCTCAGTCCACCCCCTACCCCGTGATTTTGTTTCTTCTTTCTATGAGGATTGAATCACCCACACTTTGGTCTTCCTCCTTCTTAAGCTCTATATGGTTTGTGGATTGTATCTGAGTATTTTGAGCTTTGGGGCTAATATCCACTTATCAGTGAGTATGTATCATGTGTGTTCCCACAACATTCTAATTTTATACGTATTAACACTGTCAATGACAGACTAGGAAAAGTTCGTCGAAATATAACAAAGAATAACATGTAAACTGAGCCTACTTGTACTATTTTCAGTTCTGGGCAGCACCTCAGGGGTGATCCCTGCTGGCCTGAGTCCCTGAGTACATCCTTGTCCCCACCCTGGGCTCCCTACTCAGCATTGCCATTCTGAGTGAAAACTTCTCTAAATGTCCTCTGTGGGAATTCACATCCATCTTCTCAGAATTCAATCCCTTAACCTATAACTAGGAGCAGGATACTTTTCTCTGGGTTGGTAAGTCAGGGTAATGAATGGAGGAGGTGGGAAGAGTGAATCATTGTTTCCTGGGTAGGTACTGATGTATCAACCTTCCAAAGGAGCTAAAGGAGTTGGCATCATTACATGGTACACAGCATTCCAGAATTGACATAGAGACCTGGATTCAGATTTTCCTTGGGGGTCGCTCTTGCTAGTTACTTTAAAACCCTTATTGTTGTCCTGTAATTGTCCATACAAAACTGATTGGTTGGGTAAGGTAGAGTACAAACACACTCATTCCCAGAATAAACAATAATTACTAGCAATAGTTAAGGTTGTGTGAAACAAAGATCTTCACATCATAATGAGAACACTGGAGTCTTCAAACCCTATGGAGTGACACTATCTCCCATTCCTCTTGCTGCGTTAGGAGGAGGGTACCATCCCATCATCCAGGGTTTATTTTTCCCTATCGCATACACTCTAGTTTTTGTTTGCATTTTATGATTTCATCTCTACATTTCACAGCCTGTTTATTTCACAGGTTAAATGGATCATGACCTTGAAAACAAGCTTAGCTGTTTGTAGCTATCTACTATAGATGTGGGTGGGAATGGATGCTTAGCGCGGAATTTAAGTAAATGAGAAAATAAACTTGCAGATCTTAACAGGGGTCCCTTGTTTTCTGCTCATTAATAGTTGGACATAAGATGGCTTGTGGCACTTTTGAAAGTAATCACCAGATTTTGTGCATAATAGGGGAAAATCCTAACTTTCTATCTATTTCATGCCTTTTAAAGTATCCCTCCCTACACAATGGTGTGAATATACACAGACTTCACCTCAGACCGTTATCTGTGGATTTAAAATTCTACCCTTCAGAGTTATCATGAGTCTTCTTCTCCATAGCACTGCTGTATGTACAAAAAGATCTGCTTGGATTATATTGGATATTTAATTCATTTGTTTGTTTGTTTGTTTTCTTGGAATATTTTATGTATTTACATTTCAAATGTTGTTCCCTTTCCTCCCTCTCTCAGAGCCCCACCCTCCTCCCCTTGCCTCCACAAGGACGCTCCCATCCCTACCCACCCACTCCTACCCCTACCCACCCACTCCCACCCTAATGCCCTGGCATTCCCCCACATTGGGAAAATGAGTCTTCACAGGACCGAGGGCTTTCCCTCCCATTGATGCTCCACTACATATGTGGCTGGAGTCATGGGTCTCTCCATGCGCAGTCATTGGTTGATGATTTTGTTCTTGGGAGCTCTGGTGGGGTCTGGTTAGTTGATATTGTTGTTTTTCCTATGGTGTTGCAAACCCCTCAGTTCCTTCAGTCTTTTTCTCCAACTCCTCCATTGGGGTCCCCTTGTTCAGTCTAATAGTTAGCTGCAAGCATCCTCATCTGTATCAGTAGGGCTCTGGCAAAGCCTCTCAGGGGACATCTATTTCTGGCTCCTGTGAACAGGCTCTTCCTTGGATCAGCAGTAGTGGCTGGGCTTGGTGACTACACATGGAACAGATCCCTATCCAGTCTCTGGATGACCCTTTCTTCAGTTCCCGCTCCAGCATTCTTACTTTTAGATTTTCACTTAATCGTTGGTTGGCAGTTTGTTTTCTACTGTTAATCTATTTCTTGATTCAGAAATCTAGGTATATGATCTGTTTTCTTAACTGATTAAATATTGTATAAGCTCATGACATGTCTGGCCCGGTATAAAACACCATGTATTGGCTGAGGTAATTTACACAGTCGGACTATTCACAGCATTGTACCTTTTTGTGGTAAAACCAAAAATTCACCATGATGCGCTGGGTTGAATTCTGTGGATGCCATACTTTTCCTGGATGTAGCTTAAGTCCTGACACTTACAGGAACATACTTTTTCCATTCTAATAATACTGATGTGACCATTGGAAGAGCTAGAGAAAAACCAAACCAAACCTGTGGCATAAGGTTTAAGTGGATGACTGAAAGAAATAAAGATTATGTCCTAAGATACTTTAAAACTGGTCTCATCCTGTCTAGCCTGATGCTCAAACACTGTTTAAATCCTGTTTGAGTGCCATTTAATCCCCACAGAACTGGAGCAACATATCAATAGGATTGCACATCAACCACCCACTCCTTTTGCCCAGCACTGAGTGAAGCACAGGATAGCCTGGCCAATCAGCTTGAGCTGTTAGAGGATGGGTGGCTGAGCAGCCATGAGAATGGTGGGAAACAGAATCTGATTTGATTCTTTAGGTGCCCGCACGACTGATGCAGGAGGCTGCCTTACAATTCCCTTAAATGTCTATTTCACTACATATATAATTGAATTACATATCTGATTAAATCCAAAGAATGGAAAAAAATCTCTGGATAAACACTGCTCTACGCTGACTCCCTCAAGGTGAGCTGACTCACTACCTCACTGCCAGTTTTAATATGGCAATTAGTGCCAGCAAAACTCTATTTGCTTATAGACCTAATTAGAGATCAAGAGGGTGGCTCACTTTTGATAATTGCATGGCTGTGGCCCATCTATCAGCCATTGTTAAATTGTTGTTGTATTAATGTAAAGCTTATAATCACTGCTGTTCCAAATTGAATAAAATGTTCTTGCCAATTCTCCAATGCAATTAATTTACATAAAAGCCTTTGGAACTGAAATTAAAATGATATACATCTTTGCAACGGCTTCAGTTAAAACAGAGCTATGTGGAGAAGACCTCGTACATCTTTTTTTCCCCCTTGCATTTTTTTTTGTTTACTGGAACTAATGGACAAACAATCATTAAAATGTGCCTAAAACTAATTAAAATTGTTGTGCTCACACCTCATTTGCTATGTTCACTCATTTATTATTCGAGGCATTAATATTTCAAACTCTCTGTTTCAGAGTCCAGGGAGATTCCAAGCAGCAGAACCGGAGGTCAGCGGTTCCCCTTCCTTCCAGGAATCTGCATATAAATCACATTAATCTCACTGTGGCATTTGATATTGGCTGCAAAGAAATAATGGCATAGGTAGGCTCATCTTTTTGTTCCTTCTGTTTAAGCTAACTAAATAAGATAAAGTAAAGTCACGTATCACCAAAGGACCTGCGACAGACAACAGTAAAGAGTATTACATAGGAGATGTCATGTTTATATTGGCTTAAATGTTCAGAAACAAGGACTTGTTATACATTGCGTGTTCAGTACCTTCCCCTTATGATCAGCAGAGACAGAATTGCTGGTGCAAAATTAGGGGGATGCTTCATAGTTTCATTGAAAATACACAATTGATGTGACTAATATAGCAGGATGAAGTAAAATTATTCAGTTGGTATGTCTACCATTAGGTACCATATTAATAATGTATCTTCCCTTTTAATTTTATATTATTAGTCAGGTTATGTTTCCCAATTACCAACACCTACAGTTTATTAAAGGAGTAGTCTAAGGCTGTGCCTCTTACATAATTTATCTAATTTAATCTATGCAACAATACTATTATTGTTACAGCTTTAATGTTTGATGAGAAACCCAAGCTCAGAAATACTAAGCAGCTTGGGCCAGGTCTCACTTTGTTTGCAGAGCAGGAAATTAAGTTCTTGTATATGTTTTCAGGCTGGTTCTATGGGACCCTGATGACCACCCTGGATTACTGGATCCCCCCTAAAACTGACAACTAATTTTTTTCCCTTCACAAGTCTCCTACACTGTTCACCCTACAGCCTCTGTCCTTCAGTTCTTTGTGGTCCCCTAGTGCCATGGCACTACACATAACACACAGTGACCAGAAAGAGCATGGGCAGAAGATGGTAGGAAGGCAGCTGCAACCTTTGCATGGTAAGCTCAGAATATTTGCTAATTCTTAGAAATAATAGGAGACAAGTTTTGCTTTCATGGATCGAGGACTATATAAGGCTAATGGAATGTGAACGAAAATACTGGCAGTTTTGGAAAGGTGAAAGATGGAATGAACTTCTTTCTTGAAGCCTATTTCTAATTTTTGATCTACTGACTTCTGTGCTAAGTAACTGTATGAATGTGAGCAAATCAGTCTCTCTTAGAGACTCTTTTCATCATCAGTAAAAAGAAGATGCTGTCTGGGCAGTTCAGAAATCATCTTTGCGGCTCTATTATCTATGATTTTATTGGAAGAACTTGAGCCTAGACAATGCCCATAACTTGCAGCTCATCAACTTGAAAATGAAATCATAAATGTGCTCGAGAATTTGATTCAAAGGAAATTGGAAATTGAAAATTCCTGAGCTAATGCGGGTCAGATATTCAATTTTTAAAATATCTTTAAAGAACAGAGTCATTTTGCCAAAGAAAAAGCACATATTTCAGTGTGTGCACATATACACATATAGCCTCGGTATATTAAGGACTGTATCATAAATAGGTATGAGGACTGAGGCTGTAAAGAGGGGAAAGTGCTAGAAAATCATTTGTCTCAACTTCCCCCTTTTCCTTCGCAGCAAGAAACTCTGTAAAACCCCAGTTTCTGAAGACTGGAGTTTAAAATCTACTTTAGTGGTGGGCATAAAAGAAAAAAATGTGCGAAGGTAGCAAGGGAGCTTTCTATAAGTTAAAGCATCCCAAAGTAAAAGAAAAGAGCAGTTTTATAAAATTGGTAAACAGAAATCTGTATAAGTGGTAGAATGCTGTGAAAAGAGAGTTCCACCTAAATTGTCTTGAGAGCCTAATTGTGTAATTCACTTTGTTTTCTGTGCACAAGGAAAAATGACAAATGGGAATGTGATGTTGAGGTGAGAGCTGAGTATCAGTGGGATGCTAAGAGGGTTCAGAGACGAGAAAGACGCATTTCGGTTGTGAGCATTCTGTGATGGGACTCAGGATAAAGCATTTGGTTAAAAAGAAATTAGTGTCACTGTAGCTACTTAAATAACTTTCAAGGAATAGTAAGGAGGAAAGGGATTCAATGTAATAATAAAAAAGAAAAAGTGTTTCACAAATGACAATATTGCAAAATTAAGAAGGGCAGACAAAGACTAAGGAATGAGTCTTGGAACATCCCATAATGCACTGCTGGGGAAAAGAGGAACTAAGTGATGATTCTCCTTTCATTTCAAACTTTTTAAAGATGAAAAAAGGAGTAAAAACATGTTTGTATGATAATGAGAATCATTGAAAAGAATTGAGTTTGGGCCTGAGAAATGTATATGTTGTCTCATGGGTAACAAAGATACAATGAAAAAAGATAATATTGAGAATTGAACTTCAGAAATAGGAATGAGCTAGCTACCTAAGATAGAAACAACAAAATAGACATATTAGTTTAAAAGGAGTCAAAGGGTCAGTGGGCTGGCTTAGCCAGAAAAGGTGCTTGCTGTCAAAAGTGAATTAAATCCTTGGAACCCACAAGGAAAAAAGAGACTCCTCCAAGTTCTCTCTGACCCTCTTACCTCTGAATAATACATGAACACAACAGATCAAGTATCTGTACACCCATGCACACCCACATATCCATACGCCTATACAACTCACACCCCTATATACCACACACCTACACAATCTACACATTCCTATGTATCCACACTCCTATGTACCTCTCTACATACCTATAACACACACACACACACACACACACCTACACATCCCTATGTATCCACACTCCAATATACCTCTCTACACACATAACACACACACACACACACGCACCTACACCACAGCCCACACATCTCTACACACTTATGTACATCCACACGTATCCAACACTCCTCTACACACACAAAGTTTTTTATTGAAAATGAAGGAAGGCAAATGGAAATTTTCATTAGAGTCAAAGGAAAAGAAATTCAGATAGAAGGTGAGTTAAGTCATGTGACTTAAGTGTAAAAAGACTGCGAACACACCTAAAAATGAAGAAGGTAGATTAGGAGTAAGAGGAAACTACCATTGTTGGGTGAGAGGAATTAAGTGGCCATCTTCACTCACCTAGGGGTTGGGAAGGCAATGGGTAGAGAAGAGCATCACCAGCCTAGCTGCGACAGAAGGTGTCACTGTGCCTGCATGACACCTGTCTGTCAAATGGAAAAGTAACTGAAGATATTACCCGAAGATCATAGATTTTACCTTTAATAATAAAACATGATAAACTACAATTTTAAAAATTTAGCCATCAATCTGGGCTCATTTCCATTAATGTGGCTTGGAAGGAAGTGGGTGAGGAAGATGAATGTATCTTTAACCATTCCCTAGTGCATGAAGGTCAGATTTGAGACATGAAAGACATTTTTTTTAAAAAAAATATTGGTTATTTTATTTATTTACACTTCAAGTGTTATCCCCCTTCCTAGTTTCCCCTCCACAAACTCCCATCCCCTCCCCACTCCTCCTTCTTCTATGAGGGTGCTCTCCCACTGCCGACCAACCACCAACCGTTGCCTCAGCGCCCAAACATTCCCGCTACCTGGGTCATCAAGCCTCAACAGGACCAAGAGGCTCTCCTCCCATTGATGCCAAATAAGGACACTGTCAATAGGACAAAACGGCAACCCACAGATAGGGAAAAGATCTTTACCAATCCTATTAGCCATCTGATAGAGGGCTAATATCTAAAATATACAAAGAACTCAAGGAATGACCAAATGACCCTATTTAAAAATGGGGTACAGAGCTAAACAGAGAATTTTCAACTGAGAAATCTTGAATGGCTGAGAAGCACTTAAATGTTCAGCATTCCTAGTCGTCAGGGAAATGCAAATCAAAACGACCCTAAGATTCCACCTCACACCAGTCAGAATGAAACACTTTTCTAAAGCAATAGTATTTTAAAAGGAATATAAGGGCTTGTGTCTGTCTTATTGCATCATCTTATGCCATGTTTGGTTGATATTACAAGGAAGTCTGTTTCTTTCTGATGGAAATGGAGGATATGGGGAAGTACAAGTGGAGGGAGTGCAAGTGGGCAGATGCTGGGAGGAGGGAAGGGAGGGGAGGCTTAGATCAGATGTATTGTATGACTGAAGAATGAAGAAAAATATAAAATAAATTGATTAGGTTTGCATAATTTAAAAGCTAAATTCTTTCGTATACACACACACACATGCAAGTTGGGAGCAAAGCAGAATTTATGTACTGAGATTTCTATTTTAATAGGTTCATTAGTTTCATAGTCTCTGGGACACAGAGTAGACATTACCAAGATATAAAACCATAATAATTTGTATTACCTCATATCTTGAAAACCCCTGAGTAATAGAAATGGCAAACCCCACATAGATTGTATTAGACTTTGACAGTCCTCAGCTGGCCAGTACCAAAAGCCATTACTCCTCTCTGACTCAGACTTGGATGCCATCTTTAGGTTTTCTAGCCCCTGACTTTCTGATGTCTTCTTCTTTCCCTTTAGCCTTGGAATGTCATCATACTGTCCAAGTCGACGGTGACCTCCTTGCAGCCCACTCGTATTTCCCTGACTCTTCTGAGCCTGGAACTTTTTCCTTTCTTGACTGTATAGAAACTTAAAGCAAGAGAAAAAACATTTTCCAGGGTTGGAAGAGTCAAGAAATGTTTCTAATATGAGTAAGTAAGCCTCGAATTTCTAATAAGGGAACATGCCTGTTGTTTGAAAGCATACCAGATATGAGGGATGGGAAAGCCATAGAAAAAGAGGGTAGACAGGGCATCAGGTGGTGGGATGGGGTTGCTATCCCATATTCAAAAACTCTGACCCAGAATTATTCCTGATTGAAAGAACTGCAGGGACAAAAAAAAAGGAGAAGCACCTGAAGGAAAGAAGGTCCAGTGAGAGGTCCAAATTGGAATCCAGCTCAAGGGGAGGCTCCAAGGCTTGACATTACTACTGATGCTATGGTGTACTTACAGACAGTAGGCTAGCATGACTACCCAACAAGCAGAAAGGTAGAAAGAGTCAGGTGCAGATACTTACACTCGACCAATGAACAGAGGCAGGGAACCCCTGTTGGTGAATTGATAAAAGATGAAGAGGAGGGCAACCCCATAGGAAGATCAACAGTTTCAACTAACCTGGACCCCCAAGATCTCTCAGATACTGAGCTAAACAGGTAACATACACCAGCTGAGGCTCCCAACACATATACAGCTGACGACTGCCTGGTCTGGTGTCAGTGAGAGTGATGCACCTAATACTCAAGAGACTTGAGGCCCCAGGGAGTGGGGAGGTCTAGTTGGGTGTGGATAGGTTGTGGGAACATCCTTTTGGATACAGGGGTGGGGGGAGTATGGGATGAGGTACAATCCAAGATGGAATGGGAGGAGGATAAAGACTGGACTGTAAAAAAAAAAGCATTAAAAATAAAAGAGAAAGGAACAAGAAAAGGATGGTAGAAAAGAACAAAGAAGAGATTCAGGTCAGTGAGAAGCACAGAGAGAAAAAAGGAAGGGCCAGCTCATGCTGCTTCAAACTCTTGTGCAGTTGGTCGTATTATTCCAAATGTCACTCTAAGAACATGGGTCACTCCACAATTAGTTTCCAATTGTGTGGAGCATGAGAAGACAAGGGCAGTAGAATCAATGTTTCTTGAATCATGGTTGGGTCTAGTGTTGCTCTGGGGACTGACCCAATCGGGGTGTTGAGGGAATGAAGAAAGGACAGACACACAATACATAAAAAGGCTGGAATGTGATGAACTAGTTCCTCTCATGGTTAAGTCACAGCACTTGAGAAGCAACAAGCATGTCTGTTATGCACCTTAGGAGGAGGCAGGGTTTTTTTCAAATATCTGAACAAGGAGGTGGTATTATTACATGTGGATAAACAAGAGTTCAAGGCTATTCTATAGAAGAGGCAGGTTTTGCTAATCTTGAGGGGGAGCAGACTCTAAAGGGGGCAGTCTTCAGGCTGTAAGCATCTGTGGAAAGAAAGCTACCATGGGTATTTTATGGACATACTGTCAACAACTTTACTCACACAAGAGGTAAGTTTTGGCATCCCTTTGAGCCTCTACTGTGGAAGTCTTTGCCACTCCCCTACAAGAAAGTCACTGAGGTCACTGATGTGACTATGCCCATCAAATAATGCACTTCACCCAGGAGTTAGCTGCTCCCTACAGTACAATCTGAAGCATATAGCTGCAATTAATTATGAAAGTCCATACTTCAAATTCTCTTTGTATTAAAATGTCCTTTGAAAGTTATGAAACTAATAATACCACTTAATTATTTTTAATTCCTAGGAAAAGTCAAACCAGATAATTATATGTTTGTCTGTGTATTTGATCATGTATCATCCATCTATTATATGCAGAGAAATCTAAACATATGTCAACTGCTATTTGAAACTTACTTCTGTACTTTTGCACTTAAGTCTGTTTATCCAGTTTCTTCTGCTCTCTCTAAATCATAATTCCAAGACACAATTGGTGACTCTTTACTGTCATAAGATACAATTACAGAAAGCAGTCACAAAGGCTGAGAAATACCAAGTCAATGTATTTTGATTTCTAAGACTTTCAAGAACCTATACCCAAAGAACATGTGGTTTGCCATTCAATGGCAATGGACCTTGCTGATGATGTCTTACTTTTTCAGTGGACCTTCAGTCATGGGATATAACCATGTTATGTCTTGGTTATTCTTGTCCCATGAATTCTCCATTAAAAACCTATCCTGGCTCTGGTCCCTCCATCAGCTTTCACTACTTACTTCACGGGCCAGGTCTATAGCATCTTCAACCTGGACTCCTATAATGTCAACCCTACGCTATTTCTTCTCTTAAGTTCAGATGGTTTCTTCACATAACAGTCAGCACGACTGTTTCAAAATTGAAGCCATGTCATATCATCTAGATATATCCATGCAGTGGCTTCCCTTGATACAGGAGAATTTAGCATTGTGTGTCCATGAGCTTCAGGATCTGCCCTGTTCCACCATACCTCATTCCCTACCATATCCCTGAATCATTTTGTTCCAGCTCTTCGTCCAACAAGCATGCTATTTCCTGCCCCAGAGTCCCAGCATCTGTTGTGATCTCTGTCTGAGTGTACTTTACCAAGAGACCTCCTGGGATGTCTACTCTGTTTGCTTTACTCTATCCTCAGCTACCACTTCTAAGCCCATGCTATGCACAGTAGCACCCATGGTGGCTCCGTCTCCTGACCTAGTTGTGCTTTCTTTCAAGGCACTTTCTATTTTATATTCCGTTTATTTATATTCTGTTAACTCTCCTTTAGCAGCAGTTCCTTCCGGGTAGGATTCCATCTGAATTTTTTCAGTGACATTACAACACTGCCTTTTTACAGGATATGCATAGAATAAATGTTTGTTGAATGCATATTTTAAAGTCAAGGTATCGTTTCCTGGGAATGATAAAAAAAATAACAGCAAACTGTTTCTTTTCATAGATGTCATGCTGACCTCCTTTTAGTCGATTAGTAAATTGCAGCAGAATGTTTCTTCAGACTTCCTTCTTGCTGATTACAGATGTCTTCCAATCATGTTTTTCTTGATTAAACATCTTTTCTTCCTAAAAGCCCCTTACCTATACAGGTTATTTTGACAGTGAGTTATTTGAAGTAACACTGTCTCACTTGTTTGTTGAAAAAAAAAAACTTGATTCTTTTCTGAGTAAAATTTTAAGTGGCACTGATGGTCCTTTGTAGATCATCCATATTAAATGTACAGCTTGGAGACATTATTTTTTGGAGACATTGTCTTCTGTATAACTCAGACTTGTCTCAGACTCACTTGCATCTGCAGCCATAGTGGCCTGATTTCTATTACTGTAGGTATGCAGTACCATGTGTGTCCACTGCATATATTTTTAATATCCCTGTTTCTTTAGTTGATAAGGAGATAAATTCCTTATATCTTATGAAACTTTACAGTTAGAAATTGAGACTTTTGAAGGTGCAATTAGAGACAAGCTACATGTGTCACTTAAATGCTGTCTCAGGTTCTACACTGATAAATTTTCATCAATTAAAAATATACTTCCATTAACAATATTAAATAAAATGGAGTGCTCCAGGTGCTTGCCAAAGCTCTGCTTGCAAAATTAGCAGGCAAATGTTAAGGTCTCGCTGTTGGTGTCTCTGTGAAGTCTAACTCTCATGCGTCAATATCTAATCAAAGATTCTTAATGAGGAAAGTCTATGTGGGCTCAATATGATTTAGCCTATGAAGCAAGGCATTGATTCTACCACCAATGAACTCAATACACAGCAAGACCTGCCACCTGTGGTTAGAGCCTAGTGTGTCCACTGCGTCTCTCCCCATCCATAATCAGAAATGCTCTCACAACATCTCGGATTCTGTTGATTATTGTTTGAGAGTGTTAGAAAAAAACGTTGGTTTCTGTTTCATGATGTACAAAACAGGAAGTCATGGTTTTAAAATAATGACAATGAGAATGACCCTGATTCTCACAAGTCAGAGCATTGCATTTACAGAAAGCCTTCTGTCTGAGGTGATGTTGAATGCTGGAAGACAGTGACTGGGACTGAAGACTGAAGAATGGCTGCCTACTTCATCTGAAGGCTACAGCATTTTCTCTCTGTAATTGTAGGGCAAATAGTTCACTGTGCTTTTGTATAATTGTTCCTCCCTTCAAATAGAGAAAGGATAGGAAACTTAAGTGAATGACAGTACATTTCTGACTGGAGCGTACCAACTTCTACAAATTATTTGAAATATCTGATATAAGTACAAATGACATTTTCTAGAAAAAGAGAGAAATTTGAAAGAAATGATGTTTTGATTTAAAAAAAATCATGGTATTTATTTTGTGGCAGCACTGGGATTTTCAAACAGAACTTCTACCTCTTCAACCAGCAACATTCATTAACTCAGAGTGTCCTTTCCAGTAATGTATGAACAGCAAAGATCAAGGTTAATGATGTGCAGGCATTATATTAACAATACATGACCGAAGCATGCACCTCTGCCCACTTGAGTTGCTGTAATAAGATACCTTGTCTAGCAATTTTGAGACAATAGAAATGGGTTTCTCTCAGTTCTGAAATCTGGAGCACCTGTGTAAGACAGCAGTGCACGTGATGTACAGCAAGGGCATTCACTCTGCTTTCAAGAAGGGAACTCTTGCCATTACACAGAAGCCTAAGGAACAGACTTCCTGGATTCCCTTTATAACTGCGCTAATCACTCATAAAAGGGTAAAGACTTCATAACCCAATCACTTAAAGTCTCTACCTCTTTACACTGATGGTTAAGTTTTCATAATGCATAGTAAAAAGGGCACAAATATGCAAAGCAAGGCAGTATAAAGAGGCACACCCGATTGAATAATGAACCCCTCCTATAAGCTCCTTGATGCTCTCTTCCAAAAACCCATCCAATGTTGTGGGATCTGTTCCTTCCACTGAGACACAGTGACTCTATATGGTTAAGATATAAAGGATTCAGGGACTAATGAGAAGTGTCATCTTCTCTTCTACTTATTCAACACAATTATACTTCCTGCTTTTCATGCTTTTTAGATTACCACTGTATGTTATAAACTTCTCAGAAATAGTATGATCATGAAAGGAAGATAGGCTTATGAGAGCAATGAAAAAAAGAAGAATATCCAGGAAAAAATTATCTCTCTGGGTCTAATTTCAGAACTGTACTCTCATAACACATATATGAGCATGCTTGTAGGGTGTCCTTGTGATGAGTCTTCTAATTCTTTATATTATATAAGAGTTACATTCATTCAACCAGTTATCCATAGATATCAATGAACTTGAAACCAATGAAAGCTGAAAATTATATTCTTATCAGTTATTTGTTGATATCAATCGTCTGTCATTTCAGTCAATTTCATTTTTTTTTCTTTAATGTTCAGCAAAGAGTAGCTTTATGTCAGCCAAGGAAATGAAGACTTTGCCAGAAGAGACGGTGAAGAGCAGGGCAGTTTGAGATGAGAAATAATGCAGAGCAGCTCTTTGATATGCTGACTTCTGTTTCTTTAGAGATACACGCAGCAGCAAACAATTGTCATATGGTCTTTCTCCTTTAAGTTTTTGAGGACCCTCCATACCGTCTTCCCCATTCCTAGGGACAGTCTCCACGACCTCTTCATCCACATCTTTGTCAGCAGTATAGGCTTTTGATTTCTGATTATAAATCTAAACTGGGCGAGACTATATTTTGAGTAGTTTTGATGTGCAACTCATTCATGGTTCGTGGTATTGAGAAATGTTTCGAATCCTTGGCCATGTCTATACCTTCTTTGGAGAAACATTTGTGCAGATGCTTGCTCGTTTTCAATTGTTTCTTTTGATATTAGTTAAGGAAAAGGTGCTCCAATCAACTGGGGGAAAAGAACGCAATACAACACAGCGCTTTCCTTTCAGAGAGGCTTCCCTTTGGCGAGGTTCTCCTTTAACTTGGGACCCGCAGTGGAAATTGGCTAACTTAAGATTCTAGAAATTTCCTTGATAGATGGAAATAAACTGTGCAACACAATAAAAAAAATCTATATATAGTCAAATGATATTTGTGTTCTTTTCCAGAGGTCTAAATGGTTTTCAGGCTATTTGTATTTCTAATTTTCTTTTCAGGTTTTACATGTCTAACCAAATAGTTTTGCCTTACTAAGAGACAGGATAAAATACAGAAAAACACATGATGACAATAATGTGGTGAAAAAAACATATTTTAATAACTCATAAAACAGGTCACTTAGAATGTAATTCAGTATGCAGCTGAGTGAGGAACTCTAGGTTTCAACTGTAATGTGCCTGCTTACACTTCATCCATACTTATTAAACTTTACTTACGTCTAACCATCATCGCTTTAAAAATAAGTACTATTCTACTTTAAGAAGGAAAACACCATAAACATTTTGGAAAGTATGTCTTCTGTCATAATTTTCAAGGTATTAGTGTGAGTAGCTTTGCTTCCAAAATGAATAAGAAAACAGAAAGAAGATTAAAATAGTTGTGCGGAATGGAGAGAAAAATTTGAATTTGCATAAAGCTAGCTGGCTAATATAACTGCTGACAACCTGTATTGCACTGCTCTGTTTCTATATGATCAAATGTAATCATTTCAGACACTAATAGCACCAGCTGTACAGTAAATGCCACTTCTAGATTGCCATGTACATAGAGTTGGCTTAAGAGAAGTTATTGAATTAACCAGGAGTCTTTATCATTATAAACAAAAGTTTCATGCTACAAAAGTGAAAGCAGTTTTCATCTTACTGGAGTTCAATGTCAAGTAGCAAAAGAACAAAAAAATGCAAAACTTGTTAGTGTACAGGGCTAATGATAAGGTCATAAACTGCAAGTATCTGCTTTGTCTAATGAAACATGTCACTGTAACCCAGACCTAGCATTTACCCACATCGCCTCTCCAGAATATTACTCTGAATCCTACATCTCCTCTTGATAGTTATTCTGGGAAATGATTAGCAGAGCAATCAAACTATACATCTATACACTGTCTTTGCAAAGAACCCAGTAGTGTCACAATGTATAGTCAGTAGGACACTCTAATCATGCAAATACATCTCTTCTCTTTTGAGATTCACAAGGAATAAAAGCAAGAGAAATACTTCCCTTGATGTGTGTAAATGACTCCCCAGTATTTGCAAATATCACGCTGATAATGCCTGCTAAGCTTCTTTAGAGGCCAGGGTGTTTGCAAACTCACTTTCCCCCTGAGTATGACTTCACAGCGGGATGCACAATTTTTGTATATAATGCAGGACTCACTGGAACTGTAATTTGGAAAATTTTTTGAAAATTGGCCAGAATGTCACCTTACTCAGGTAATTTCTCTTTAAAAAGCAAATCCCATGCTTTGAGTAATTCGACCATGTTTCCTCTTCTCCCTGAGTAAATGACAAAGCCACACCAAAGCACATTATATCTCCATCTGGCTCAATCCTGCCAGTCTCGTCGCCCGCTACAATTGCTTTTCACACCACCTCACATGAAACAGAGGCACAGCCATGAAACACTGGAAGCCTTGGACACAAAGGCTGCTCTGGCCTACAGCTGAACTTAATAAAACAGCTAATGTCAGAGCCCGCCGGCTAGCTTCCCAGGGATGCCACTTGCTCGAATCTTTGCACTGCAGCCATGCATGTGGCATTTCATCCCTCTCCCCATGCAGAACAATGCCATCTGTTACAAGGCACAGATATGCCCCATGCCAGGTGACAGTTCCCTCTCAATTTCTTGTTTGCGTTTACTGGAAAGTGCACTAACCAGGCAGAGAACAAGAAGGGATTTGCGCCCTATGTTGGCCCGTTTCCTCCTATTCTATTCTAGCTCTGCCTTTAAACAGTTGTATTTCATAAATACACATCTTAGAAATAAATTTGTCGATCTGTAATAAAAGCTCTGAGCGTTGGCATGCTAATAGGCTAACGGGTAACTATGCAGTAGATTAATAAACAGAGGACAGGGTCGTTAAATAGATAATACTGAGATCTGATGGAGCTGTGGGAAGTAAATAGCACCATAAGCTTTAGTCTTGACTTCAGCATGGGCCCATGTTATTATCTGTCGAAAATGATCGTCAAATCATTTAGATTGGATACATTTGATATGAAAAACAAATAGAGAGACAGACTCTGAAGATGCGTCATGCTTGCACCCGTGTTGGATATGGATTGTGTTTGACACACATGGATGACAAAGGATTTGAAGTCAGATTGAGATCGTCGTGGCGGGGTCAAAGAAAATTGACTTAATATCACTGACAGGGATAGATACTTAACTTTATAGTCAATCAAATTATAGACATAAGTATATTCAGAAACATCTGTAAAGGTCTTGATCTTTATATTTAGATGGGAGTATATTACAGAGAAGTAAGCTACAAGACCCATCCAAATGGTCAGATAGTCCCTGCGTAAGACTCCACTGGGAATGGAGCATGTTCAGTTAGGGACAGGAAGCTGTACTAAACAGCAAATCAGTTATTCTATAGCCTATTATATTTTATCCATGCGAAATAACTGCTTTCATATTGTTTGCGGGGGTTGTGAGTACCAGCAGTGAAGCTCCTTGACAGTTTTGATTGAAGCATCAGCAATGAAGAGGGCGTGCAAGTATCAGCATGGGAGAAATTTATTTTCCCCATTTATAGTGACTTGAACATATACAACTTGTCTCCTAGTTTACTGTTCCTGAAATTAACTGATAAATAATAGATTAACATTCAATAGACACTTAATAGGCTTCCTCTGTGCGCTGTGACCTTTTATTAACAATTCCATCCTTGACATCATAGACATTTCTATGCACCTCACTTCATTGAAACTCATCCCAAAAGCTCATAATAACATCCCTGACTGAGCTTCACAAAGGCTACTTTGGCAAACACGTGGATGTGTGAAAATATTCATCTGATTTCACAATTTGTCCCGAAGCCTATGCATTCCTGACCTCCCATTCTCAGTTCTGACAAAGGAGTTAAACACTGATGTCTTGTGATTCTCACCTTGCTGTGCTGCAGCCCTCACGGCTACCTCATACTTGGGGAAACTCCTGGTCATCACTGTCCACCCTGGTCTTCACCCATTTCTTATACCTGAGATATCTCCTTTTATCATGATATGTGCTATTCCATTAGAAAATGTTCTTTTACTTCACAACAATTTGCTCCTGTGGTCCCTGATAATTCTCTGTAGCATTTACAACAATTCCAAATGTATGCTAATTCTTTGAATATTAAGGACACTTCTTTCTTTCAACCAGTTTGCAACTTACCTAAGGACAGCTTAGTTAACAAAGAATACAATGGCAAGCTATGTGATCGAAGAAAGTTGGGCATGTGCTAATTAAAATAACTGGTTTGGATTTTAATTTGAATGAAGCAATAGTCCTTAAAATTTTAATCTGCTAGTTTATGACCTGGTTGACATTTGAATATGACTCTTATTGCTTCTATAATTTTGTATGTGCTTGGGAGTTTTACTTGCATATGTACCTTTGTGCCATGTGCATGCCTGATGTCCTTGGAATAAATAAAAGTGCATTGGACCCACTGGGACTGGGGTTACAAATGGTCAGAATCAGCCACGCCAGTCCTGGGAATCCAACTGAGGTTCTCTGGTAGGGAAGCCAAAGCTTTTAAGCAGTGAGCCACCCCTCTAGCCCCTCGTATTTGTTCACTTACAAAGAATAGATTAGAGTGAACAAGAATTGAAAGGAGTAAGTCAATAAGGATGATCATGGATTCACAGAAAAGACATTGGTAAAAAACAGAGATGGCAGTGAAGATAGACTGGTGTGAGCAGGAATAAAATATATTTTGACATTAAAAATAAAGGAAATTGCTAGTAGCTATTGGCGTTCAGGGAGTCAAAGCGATCATGAGTGTAGCTCAGGAATGAAGAGAGCATTTATCTCCCTGAGCTCAGTCCTTCAAATGGGGTCGTATGGGTGGGTGGGGCATGAAGGATGACTCCACAAATCCAACTTGAACTTGGAGTAGAGTAACATTGTTCTCATGAAGAAGGAGGGGCTCAAGTAAGCTAATGTCCACTGGGGACTTCAGCCATCTTCTCATCAGAACGTTTTCTGTTCACCAACATTCTTATTAGGCTTTGTATTGTTGTCATGTAACTAAAATTACTATTTTTATTTCATATAATCATGTATTTGTTATTAAAAACCCAGAAATATCCCCCCAAAAAAGATAAAAAATAAAAATTTGGACTTTATTTTGAACCTTCGGTGCAGCTAAGTACTTTTAACTCATAAGGTCACTCTCTACCCCAGTGTGTAAACAAACATCCACAGAAAAAGAGCATCAGGAAAACGGGTCCTCTGAGTGAAGAGCTGTGGGAAAGCCAGCCGGGTAAAGGCTGTAAAGTGTAATCAACTAATTAAAAACAAAGTCCATTTAGCACTGGAGCGGAAAAGTGAGCCCCAGCTGCTCAGAGCTGGTAGCATGAGAAGATCCTATACTGATCTGCAGGAGGAGCAGAGGGGAGGGTAGCATCCACTCAATACCATTCAATTAAGGGTAGTGGGCTCCAACCAGGAATGCGCTGAAGATCACTGATGCGAATTTCAAAGGGATAAAATTAGGGAGAAAAACTAGAGGTCTCCAAGGCAGTACCCTATGCGATAATGTCATAAAGAAGGTCCCCCATAGAAAATGCAAAATAAAGGAACCACCCTTTGCACAGCTGGCATTTGCAAGAGAACAGGCAGGACACAGGAGAAGCCTGGCAAGGATTCACCCTAACCTTTCACTAATGCTCCCTCACTGTCTCTAATCAAAATAAAAGTCCACGGGGAATTAGCTGAATCTCAACCGGGGCATAGTAAATTCAAGCCATGGTCATTTAACTACCCAAAGTTCCTGGCTTATATGGGACACCAAACCCCTACAGGAAGTGATAAAGCCATACCTTCTCTCTTCCAGGGAGGTGAAAATAGAACTAAACACATTCATTTGCAGTAGCACAATCCAAAATGTCAAGGAATGCTCTGAAAAGAACATGTCATTAGGCAATTTTATTATTGTGCAAGTGTCACATAGTGTATGTCCAACAATTAGGATCCCTAAGGTGTCACTAGATGACGTAATCTTATGGAAATACTACAGCCCACCATTGGCCAATATGATCTGGTGTAAACGATGACTATAACTGTACAATCAGCCTCAAGCACTCAGAGTTCACCTGTTCTACACCCCAAGAGCTTCAGACATCAAAGGATATCAGATGAAGAACTGCATTTGTCTTATTGCAAATTAATATTGTGAAAGAATAGAAATCTGTTTATTGTCCTTGTTTTGGCAGCCTGGTAACAATCTGTAGAGAGCTGCTGTCATGGCAGCTGTGGCATTCCTACCCACTCTACCCTATCACCTATGGCTGTCAGTGGCAAATTGACCCAAGGGTTCTCTGTAGACTTAGTATTTTAAGAGTGTTGATGTTACTGCAAATGGAGTGTTGTCTCAGCTTACTGAATAATAACTTTCATCAGAAACTTCCTATGGTCATGCATACTCATAGCCTGTGAGCGTCACGACTGCCTATATCTTACATGTAGAGACAATTCAATTTGACCATTACATGTACATATCAGATCATAGAGGAGTACAGTTTCCAGTACTCTTTTATCTAGATTGGACCATATTTCTAGCTATGTTTAACAGAATGAAGGAAAAAATAAAACAGTGTTCTTCTGCCTTTGACCACTGAATTCGTGGTATGGTGATTTACTCGTTACTTCAAGTGATAGATATAGCAGTTAGGCAGAATACCTGGGCAGGGTTCACTCCATAGAATAGGACTGTATCTGGGATCTATTACATGGGAATTATAGCTACCCAAAAAAGCCCATCTAAGCTGGGTTATATAAGACAAAGAAGAAATGTCATTTTCTTGTGTTGAGCTATTGGACCTGTAAGATCATATTACAAGGCACATTAATAGTTCCAATTAAAAGTATTACAAATGATCATTTGAATGGAATTAGCTTAAATTCAGTGAGGGTTCACAGCCCCTTCACTGACCAGCATTTATGATTCTAATATATAATAATTGAATGGTGGCATGAGACCATTTTTTTAAAGAATGGTAACTGAGGTTCATCTCGGGGAATTGGTGGGTAGGAAGTTCAGCAGCTTATTTGATGTGTTTAGCAATGAAAAAAGATTTCAGAATGTGTGTTTTATACCTGTCTAATACACAGGATGATACTCTGTCTATAACAACTGTTTCCTAGTCATAAACTCACACACACACACACACACACACACACACACACACACACACATACACACACAAACACAGTGCACAAAACAACTTAAGGACTTGAAAATAAATTACAATAATTTCTTCAAAACGGGTCTCTGAACCTTTAAGATAAAAAGATCTTTCTGTGGGAATTAAGATAATTACTGAAGAAAGATTGGCACATAATTTTCCAGCAAGACGAGTAAAGTCTGGCACTGTGATAATGAGAACAGGGACATGGAGGACAGGATGGGAAATACTGATGTTGTATAAGAGGAAGAAGCTGCTCTCACTCCAAGTGGAATGTTTTCAGGCCCTGGATTCTTCCAGGAGTTAAAAAAATAATAAATAGTAAAACTGCTTGAATAAAAAAAAAAAAGGAGGAAAAATAGAAGATCTGGAACTGAGCTCTACTCCGTATCCTGGGAAACAGAAAATGAACAGATGGTCATAAAAATGCAGAGATTTACAAATATGGGAGGGGGAGAATTTTATGAATACAAAAGTGGCTCAAGTTGGCTCTTCCTCGTGGAGGATGCTAAGCAGGATGATTCAGAGTGAGACGTTGGCAGTGGAGGGAAGCGATATTACCTCTTTGTTAATAGGTTACATCTACTTCCAGATGACGAACTGATTTCTGATTTTATCGTTAAATCCGGGGAGCATATTGTTAGACTAACTTCTGTGTACTGTAGGAAAGGGAAGGTGAGACAATGGCATC